>NW_016805589.1:103004-106699 GCF_001698545.2 Rhinopithecus bieti
AAAAAAAAAAAAAAAAAAAAAAATCCTTTTAACTTTCAGCCTATCTAGATCTTTAAATCTAAAGCAAATCTCTTGTAGTTAGCATGTGATTGGGTCTTTAAAAAAATCAGTTCAGCCTCATTGTATCTTTTGATTGAGGGAGTTCATTCTATTTTTATTTAAAGTAATTATTGATAGGGCATGACTTACTGTTGCCACTTTGTTAATTGTTGTTTGCAGCTTGTAGACTTTTTGCTCCTCTTTCCTTTTGTTACTGTCTCCCTTTGTGTTTTATTGAGATTTTTAATGCTATGTTTTTGTTCCTTTCCTGTTTTCTTTTGTATATCTTCCATAGGTATTTTCTTTGTGG
This sequence comes from Rhinopithecus bieti, assembly GCF_001698545.2. Lineage (NCBI taxonomy): Eukaryota > Metazoa > Chordata > Mammalia > Primates > Cercopithecidae > Rhinopithecus > Rhinopithecus bieti. The sequence continues at coordinate 103,354 of NW_016805589.1, forward strand.
TTACCATGGGGCTTACACTTTAAAACTCTTATAAAAATCTATTTTAAAATGATAGCATCTTTACTTCAATCACAAAACAAAACTCATTACTTTTACTTCTCCCCACCCAAATTTTATATTATTGATGTCATAAATACATCTTTTTATATTGTGTATACATTAACATTCTTTTATAGTTAGTTTTTCTGTACTTTTGTGTTTTAACCAGATTTTAAAATATCAGATTTTAAAGTGACTTATGTACCACCATTACAGTACTATAGTATTCTGTTTTTGTCTATATATTTATCTTTACTAGTGAGCTTTATACTTTAATAAAATACCTATGTATTTCTGTTTAGCATCCCCTAATTTTAACTCGAAAGACTCCCTCTTAACATTTCTTGTAAGGCAGGTCTAATTGTGATCACCTTCAGCTTTTGTTTAACTGGGAAGGTCTTTATTGCTTTTTCATTTTGAAGAAAACTTTGGTGGATTTGGTATTCTTGGTTGGCAGTTCTTTTTCTTTTCAGCACTTTCAGTATGACATCTCACCCCTTTCTGGATAGCAAGGTTTCTACTGAGAAATCTACTGGTAGAGTTAGGGGTGTTCTCTTGTATGTAATGAGTCATTTTTCTTTTGCTGCTTTCTAAATTCTTAATATTTCTTGAATCTTGATGTCCATTTCTTTCCTCATATTTGGGAAGTTTTCATACGTAATTTTAAAAAATAAGCTGTCTGTCCTTTTATCTCGCTGCTTCTTCTTTTGAAACTGTCATAATGAGTAGAGCAGCCTGTTCGAGGATGTCCTATCAATTTCTTAGGCTTTCTTTACGCTTTCATTTCTTGTTATTTTTGCTAGTCCATCTGGATAATTTCAAATGATGTGTCCTTGAGTTCACTGATTCATTCTTCTACTTGATTGAGTCTGCTGTTGAACATGTCTGTAAAATTTTCAGTTCAATTATTGTATTCTTCAGTTCCAAAATTTCTTTTTAGTTCTTTTAAATATTTTCTATCTGCTGAAATTCTGATTCTACTTATGCATTATTTTCCTGAGCTCATTGAACATCTTTATGACAATTATTTTGAATACTTTATCAAGTAATTCATATAGCTCTATTTCTTTAGGTTTGGTTTCTGGAGTGTGTGTGTGTGTGTGTGTGTGTGTGTGCGTGCACTATTTGGGCCATGTTTCCTATTTTCTCATATTCCTTATTACCTTGTGTTGATATCTATACATTTCAAAAACACACACACACACACACACACACACACACAAAAACCACCCCAGCTACCTCTCCCAGTCTTTATTGGCCTGGATTTGTACATGGAAAGATCTTTTACTAATCAGGCTGGCTAGAGATTCTAGGGACCTCTCAAACCTTTTCTGTGGATGCATCTTCTATGGACTTGTGTGTGTAATTCCTAATTAGAGGGATCTGCCAGCTTTTTTTTTTTTTTTTTAAGCTCGAATCCTTTTCTGTCTGTGGTGTCTGTGTGCTGTACTGTGGGCCCTCTGGAGCAGCAGTATTCACTCAGCTCTTTTAAGTTCCGAGAAGCCCTCAGTTACAGATTCTGCTGAATCCTATCAGTGCCTGGAGTCAAGTGAGACAGAAACTTGGACTGCCCACTGAAATTCAGGAAATTTGGATGCATTTTACTCTTCTCTTTCCTTCATGAGGGAGAGAGTGCTGAGCTGAGTTGTGCTCTGTGTGCTGTGTCATAGGTCCTGAGGAACATCAGCCCACCACCCAGCTCTTTATTATTCTCAGCTGCCCTCAGGAATTTAGAATATGCCAGGCTCCATCAGTGCTCTGAGATATGCAAGACAGCCCCCCTGAAAAGTCAGAACACTGAATGCGCGCTTTACTTTCTCTTTCCCTTCTCAGGGAGAAGCCAGGAGCTGGAAGTTTCCCCCTGTTTGAATGGGATGGTGCTGCTGGATGGGACTATAGGAAAAGTGCCCCAGAAAAGTGCCCAGCTAGTTTTACACTTGCTTGGAGCCCAGGATCCTCTTAACTGGTTTCTGCACTTATCACCGTGGGAATTGGTCCTTGTATTGTTGTTGAGTTGGTATATCTGTGGAGGGTCTGGGGATTCCTATAACAGCATCTTGCTGATGTCACTACCTCTGTTATCTTTTTAAGTTATATATGCTTTTACAAATTATTTTATTGATTTCCTCTTTTACTTCCTCTTTTATTAACACACATCCTTGACTTATTACCTCAATTAAATCAATACTTTTACTATTTCCAGGCAATGCTAAGACCTTGAATCATTATACCATTTACTTGCACCCTAATTTTTGTTACTGATATGCCTTTCAATTATTTATGTATTCTAGACACACAGTACATTATTATCATTGTTTTGTTAACACCTATTTGTGTTTCTTTCTGGGATCGTTTTCCTTCTGAAGACGTTAACATTTCCTTTAGTGTGGCCTGCTAGTAAAGCAACCTTTAAGTTTTCATATATCTGGAAATGTCTTAATTTTACTATCACTTTTGAGAAACAGTTTTGGGTATTGAATGAAAGTTATTTTTGCCAGCACTTTTAAGATGACATTCCATGGTCCTCTTTTGAAGTGATGGCTGTCAAGTTTATTGTTCAATTAGTGTGTCTTTTTTTCTCTCTAGCTACTTTGTATACTTACTGTGTTTTTCACTGTTAGCAGCTTTACTATCATATGCCCAGTATTAATTTGCTTTGTTTTTAATCTTGCTTGCAGTTTTGAAAGCTTCTTATATCTGTGGGTTGATAATATTTTATCAGTTTAAGAGAAGATTTAGCAGTATGCCTTCAAATACTGCTTCTACTTCGTATCTTCTCTTATATTCTTCTGTGACTATAAGTACATGTATGTTAAATCTTTTCATCATATCCCTTATCTTTTATATGCCATTTCTGTTTTTAAATCACTTTTTCTCTTTGTTTCATAATCTATATTTTATTCTTACCCATCTTTTACTTCAGAATTTTATCTTGTTATTCTAGGCCACTGTCAAAATCATCGATTGAATTCTTAATTTCAATCATGGCATTTTTCAGTTTTAGAATTTAATCTTCCTTCTAAAAAATAGATTTCTAACTTGGGTACTGTCTAATGTTAAAAGAAACTTTCCTCCCACCAAGTTTTCGCTCACTTGATCTTGGATTTTAAAATTAGATATAACCTGAGAGATTATCATTTTTCTCCATTTAATAACGAATCAGGCCAGGGATGGTGGCTCCTGCCTGTAATCTCAACACTTTTGTGAGCCATGACAGGAGGATTGCTTGAGCCCAGGAGTTCAAGATAAGCCTGAACAATATAGGGAGACTCTATCTTTACAAAAAAAAAAAAAAAAAAAAAAAAAA
>NW_016805589.1:107185-129754 GCF_001698545.2 Rhinopithecus bieti
GAAAAAAAAGGAGAGACTTATTTTTAAAAAAAAAAAAAAAAAAAAAAAAAAAAATTAGCTAGATGTGGTGGTGCACACCTGTGGTCCCAGCTACTTGGGAGGCTGAAGTTGGAGACTTGAGCCTGAGGCTACAATGAACCTTGACTGTACCACTGCACTCCAGCCTGGGTCAGAGTGAGACTCTTTGTCACCCAGTTGTATAGAAACAACTATAGGTAGAGGCATAAAAAAGATGCCTGAGATTACAGCTCCTGAATTTAGCTTCATTGTCCCTTTCCACTAAGTGAGATAATCTGACATTAATGAATGCAATATAGTTGCATAAAAATGATTAATTTAATTTTTCACTATCTCAGGGATATGCTAGAACTATTCTCATATTTTTTATCCAAAGAGGATATATAATATGGATATTTTAGCACACTCCCTTATAGGGCAGTTATACCTTTCTCTGTGAATCATTATACAGGCAGTGCTAAGATGTGTATTACATGCACATGGTATCCTTTCTTACTATCCTTATAATAGAATAAATTAATTTTTATACAGAATTAATTTTTGAAGGATCAAATGACATATGTGCATAAATTATTTATACATTTTATACAATTGCTTCAACATTTCCTCTTCATGCAATCTGGTATATCTATATAATTTCTACAGATAACAGAAGAAAATACAGCTTATTAAAATTTTATTCTGGGTTTTGTAAGGAATAAAGGACATTTATACCCTTATGAAGATTAAATTTTCTTGTGTTAGTGTATTTCTAAAGGCTTTTAGTGAATTAATTGGAGACACTTTAAAATACTACACAGTTTTAAATCTAAATTTTTTTCTCAAGGAAGAAGTTCTTTTTACACAATGGTGCTTAAACATGACTGAAATATCTAAAGGAGAGGTTAACTGGATCAGTCAAGAAAATAATCTGTAATATTTGATTGAAAAAAATGGCTTAGAAGATTTTTAAAAATGTTCTTTTCCTGGCCGGGCGCAGTGGCTCAGGCCTGTATTCCCAGCACTTTGGGAGACCAAGGCGGGCGGATCACAAGGTCAGGAGATTGAGACCATCCTGGTTAACACAGTGAAACCCCGCCTCTACTAAAACTACAAAAATTAGCCGGGTGTGGGGGCGGGAGGCAGGAGAATGGCGTGAACCCGGGAGGCGGAGCTTGCAGTGAGCCGATATCGCGCTGCTACACTCCAGCCTGGGCTACAGAGCCGGGTGTGGGGGCGGGCGCCTGTAGTCCCAGCTACTTTTTTTTCCATAGGAAAAAAAGTAGTTTCCTATGGAGTCTCCCATGAAATTGAGATTAGATAATCTATAGTTATTGAGAAAAGAATATTCAAGATAAGAGTTGATCACTGTAGCACAAATGCAAGTGATAATTCGAAAAGTAAATATAATTAAATATAGTTTAACAGATATGAAAATGAATCAAAAGTCAAGAGTCTTGTTTTCTCCTGAAATATCTATATAAGTACATGAGATATTTTTTCCAGACTGAGAAGAGCATGTGAACTGATATTGTTGATTACTTTTTCTCCATTGAGTGTATCTTTTAAAATACTCAGTGTTTACCATAATACTCTGCAGATTACAATGTACACATTGTTAATACTACACTGTTAATTTGCCTTTTAAATACTTAATATTTACTTTTTTCAAAGGTTTTATTTGTGTATTCTGTATAAAATTCTACTGTAATTTATTCCATAGCCTTGTAGTTTTACATTATTTACTGTTATATAGTAGAAAGTGGCTAACGTCAGCTAATGCTATTTTAAAATATTTATTATCATTTTCTTATGTTTTTAACCATTGCGTATTAAAATATTTTAAAATTATCAGTATGACAACTATTAGGCAAATAGTCTTGGAAATTGATTTGTGTTTCAATGATCCAAGTATTACTGCAAAGTCATGATAATAGAGATAGTAAGAATCTTATAAGGGAAATGGTAAATACATCTTTAAAGATTGTATCAGAAACAATTCTGTGACAATATCTTATTTCTTTACAAGTTTGAATTCCAGAAATCAAGTGAATTTCCACTGACTTTGCATTTTCTGGTAATTTTGTTTTCTTATTAAGCTATATTTTAAATGTAAAAGTATCCAACAATAGAATTGCTGATCTCGTGGTCCCTCTTGTCTTCACAGGTAAGGGATATTTTGTAATATTTAAGGGATTTTAAGGAGTATATGTACAAGCAGACTGTTAGCTATTTCTCCAATAGAAAACTTGGTGACATTTTCTTTTGCCCGTATTTATTAAGTGTTTACTATATTTTCTAGGTCGTGTTCAAATGATACCACCCAGTAAACATTTGGGAGACTAAAAAGTCATTAAACTAACATAAAGGTAGCCTGGTTAATAAAATGATATTCTTTTCAACATGATTGTATTTACTGGAACCTGAACATTTTGTGAAATAGTATGTCGTATAGAAAATGTTAGGATTTTGACTTGTTATGTAACTGCAAAGCTATGTATTTTACAATTTTAAATAATTGCTTTATCAGTAATAGCAACTTGAAGAAATGCTATCTAGGTGCTACTAATTTGAAAATAGTGCAAAGACGTTTACCAAAGTTGTTCTATTATGCTTTTGATTTCTAGAAAGTTGAAATATCCTCATTACAGTTTTGGGGTAATATAAAAGTAGATAGGTGTTATAGATAAAGAAGTAGGTTTTCATCGATTTGAAGATTAGACCTCCAAGAAAAAACTCAGGTGAGAATGCCATTAAAATAGTTTTAGTTGTTTTTGAAAATAACATAAACAGAATGCCACTATTAAACACTGAAATTGGAATAAAAATTTGGTTTATGAGTAACACGGAGATAGCATACAAACATTCCATTGACTAATACAGAAAACTCAAAATTTTAATTAGATATGTTTAAATAGAGATGAGAAAAGTCAAAACTTTAACTCTTAAAAGTTATTTTTATCAGTTTGGAAATATATAAACTCCTCCCTATATAAAATGCACCAATACAAACTTCTCTAGTAAGGATTGGGGTTACATGACTTTAGATGCATGTTTCTGTAATATTTTAATGATGCACTTATACTGACGCATTTGAAGATAGAGTTTAATGATGTATTTTGATTAGAGATAAGTGATTTTAAAAAATGATAAGAATCATATCATTGAAAGTGAGAATACTTGAGAAATATTGACGAATATAAGCTAAACAAAGCAAAACAAAGTAAAACACTTACCCTTTCATCCGCATGATGTCGCTGGACACCGCAAGGTTTTTCTCCCTTCCCAACCTCAAAAGGAGTACAGTGAGTACATTTTCCTTAGACAGAAAGGAAAAGAACCTTCCATTTTTGGCTCTGCCAAGTAGCCCAAAAAGGTGATAATATAAAAATATATAGGTAATTGGGAATTGAATTTACAAAATACATAGTGTGGTGATGCAATAGAGAGCTGATAATCGGAACGAGATTGAGATGGTATATTCCCGGAGAGGAAGTCCGGGATCCCGGCTCCTGCTGCTGTGGCTTCTCCACATCTACTGGAAGGCAGGGAGCGGCCAGCTCCACTACTCGATCTCGGAGGAAGCCAAACACGGAACCTTCGTTGGCCGCATCGCGCAGGACCTAGGGCTGGAGCTGGCAGAGCTGGTGCCGCGCCTGTTCCGGGTGGCGTCCAAGGGCCGCAGGGACCTTCTGGAGGTAAATCTGCAGAATGGCATTTTGTTTGTGAATTCTCGGATCGACCGGGAGGAACTGTGCCGGCGGAGCGCGGAGTGCAGCATCCACCTGGAGGTGATCGTGGACAGGCCGCTGCAGGTTTTCCATGTGGAGGTGGCAGTGAAGGACATTAACGACAATCCGCCCAGGTTCTCCAGACAAGAACAAAGATTATTCATTTTAGAGTCAAGAATGCCAGATTCGCGGTTTCCAGTAGAGGGCGCGTCGGATTTGGATATCGGAGCAAACGCACAATTGAGATACAAGTTAAATCCTAACGAATATTTTGACTTAGATGTTAAAACAAATGAAGAAGAAACGAACTTTTTAGAGCTAGTTTTGAGGAAATCCTTAGATAGAGAAGAAACACAAGAACATCGTTTATTAGTGATTGCAACTGATGGAGGACAACCCGAACTAACAGGTACAGTTCAGTTGTTGATCAATGTATTGGATGCTAATGATAACGCCCCAGAATTTGATAAATCCATTTATAATGTCAGATTGTTGGAAAATGCACCAAGTGGGACATTAGTTATTAAACTGAACGCCTCAGATGCAGATGAGGGCATCAATAAGGACATAGTGTATTTCTTTAGTAATCTTGTTCTTGACGATGTAAAGTCCAAATTTATAATTAATTCTAATACTGGTGAAATAAAAGTTAAGGGGGAACTGGATTATGAAGACTGTAACTCATATGAAATTAATATTGATGCCATGGATAAAAGTGCATTCCCATTAACAGGACACTGTAAAGTAGTAGTGAAACTCCTGGATGTGAATGATAATACCCCAGAGATGGCCATAACCTCCCTTTTCCTGCCTGTGAAAGAGGACGCTCCAGTCAGCACGGTCATTGCTCTGATCACCGTGTCTGACCGTGACTCAGGTGCTAACGGGCAGGTGACCTGCTCCCTAATGCCCCACGTCCCCTTCAAGCTGGTGTCCACCTTCAAAAATTACTACTCGTTGGTGCTGGACAGCGTGCTGGACCGCGAGAGCGTGTCGGCCTATGAGCTGGTGGTGACCGCGCGGGACGGGGGCTCGCCTTCACTGTGGGCCACGGCCAGCGTGTCTGTGGAGGTGGCCGACGTGAACGACAACGCACCAGCGTTCGCGCAGTCCGAGTATACCGTGTTCGTGAAGGAGAACAACCCGCCGGGCTGCCACATCTTCACGGTGTCTGCGTGGGACGCGGACGCGCAGGAGAACGCGCTGGTGTCCTACTCGCTGGTGGAGCGGCGGGTGGGCGAGCGCGCGCTGTCGAGCTACGTGTCGGTGCACGCGCAAAGCGGCAAAGTGTACGTGCTGCAGCCGCTGGACCACGAGGAGCTAGAGTTGCTACAGTTCCAGGTGAGCGCGCGCGACGCGGGCGTGCCGCCTCTGGGCAGCAACGTGACGCTGCAGGTGTTCGTGCTGGACGAGAACGACAACGCGCCGGCCCTGCTGGCGCCTCGAGTGGGTGGCACCGGCGGTGCAGTGAGCGAGCTGGTGCCGCGGTCGGTGGGTGCTGGCCAAGTGGTGGCGAAGGTGCGCGCAGTGGACCCCGACTCGGGCTACAACGCGTGGCTTTCGTATGAGCTGCAGCCAGCGCCTGGCAGTGCGCGCATCCCGTTCCGCGTGGGGCTGTACACAGGCGAGATCAGCACAACACGCTCTCTGGATGAGACCGAAGCACCGCGCCACCGCCTTCTGGTGCTGGTGAAGGACCATGGAGAGCCCGCGCTGACAGCCACAGCCACAGTGCTGGTGTCGCTGGTGGAAAGTGGCCAGGCGCCGAAGGCCTCATCGCGGGCGTCGGCGGGCGCTGTGGGTCCCGAGGCTGCCCTGGTGGATGTCAACGTGTACCTGATCATCGCCATCTGTGCAGTGTCCAGCCTGTTGGTGCTCACGCTGCTGCTGTACACCGTGCTGCGGTGCTCGGCGCCGCCCACCGAGGTCGTGCGCACGCGAGGCAATCCCACTCTGGTGTGCTCCAGCGCGGTGGGGAGCTGGTCCTACTCGCAGCAGAGGAGGGAGAGAGTGTGCTCTGGAGAAGCCCCACCCAAGACGGACCTCATGGCTTTCAGTCCAAGCCTTCCTCAGGGTCCCACCTCTGCAGACAACGTGAGTTTTCTAATATTAACATCCAACTTTCCCTCCCAATTTTTAAATATTGTCACATTCACCCACTTTTTTTGTTTTTAAAAATTACGCCCTAGTACATAAATATTGTAGTACACAATTATTGCACTAATTCATGTACTATGTGCTTTTAATGATGTTTTTCTGTTAGGGTAATAGATTCATCAGCTTTCTGTGATATTAAGTATTTTAAAAATTAAATTTTATATTAGCATTTGAATTTCGCATCTCTAAAAATGTAGGATAATAATTGTAGGACATAGTTTGGAGTCATTCTCAAAGTCTGAGTTTATGACTCCATGAGAATTTATTTTATTTTATTATTATTTTTAAAGACCCTTTATTGTTCAGTCTGCAGTGGCCTGATTATAGCTCACTGAAGCCTGAAACTCGTGGGCTCAAGTGATCCTCCCATCTCAGCCGCCCAAGTAGCTGGACTACATGCACATGCTAATTAAAGTTTGTTTGTTTGTTTTTTTCTCTAGAGATAGGGGTCTTGCTACTTTGCCCAGGCTGGTATTGAACTCCTAGTTTGAAGCCATACTCCCATCTCAGCCTCCCGAAGTACTAAGATTACAGGATTGAGCAAGAGTTCCTGGCCTATAAAAATGTTTTAACACCACCCTTCCAATTTTACCTTTTTGTTTCTGTTGAGTTTAAATTATTATTTTATTACACTAATTTAGTTTCTGTTTTCAATTATATTTTTGCAGTATATTGTTTATTTCAACTTTGCCTAAGCAGTTCACCTGTATACCTATGATGAATTTGATAACTGTAATTTAAAGATTACATTTTTCATTTTATTGATCTTTTGAATAGGAAACACATATACATAGTTTACTGTTCTAAAGGTGCAAAAGAATACAGTTAAATTTTCTCTTTCACGTCCTTCATGAAATCAAAACATTCTTGGGTATCCTTCTAGAGATTTTTTTCATATGCAAATAAACTTCCCTCCCCCCTTAAAAAACATATGAGTATTGATTTTAATCTTGCTTTTTTCATTTACTAATATATCTTGATGATCATGAGTTATCATTACTGAAGTAGATTTGTTTTTCTTTTATCTGGATCTATGGTGTTCCATTGTGTAGAAATACAATCGGTTATTTTTCCCTTATCTTAACATTAACATTTAGTAGAACAATGATTTAATTTTCTGGAAACTTGCATATTTTTCAATTTATAAACTATGTATCTAATATATATTAGATATTTTGAGATGGAATTTTGCTCTTGTTGCCCAAACAAGTGCAATGGCGCAATCTCAGCCTCCCAGGTTCAAGCAATTCTCCTGCCTTATCTTCCCAAGTAGCTGGGATTGCAGGCATGTGCCACCACACCTGGCTAATTTTTTGTATTTACTAGACTTGGGGTTTCACCGCGTTGGTCAGGGTGGTCTCGAACTCCTAATCTCAGGTGATTTACCCGCCTTGGCCTCCCAAAGTGCTGGGATTGCAGGCGTGAGCCATCATGCCCAGCCTAAATTATTGTATTGATGAGGAGTAATTGTGAACCCCCTCAGTTGTGCAAATTCTGCTATATTTTGGTTGGGAAATTTTACTGCTTGTTGTTACTTTTCATTTTTAGATTAAAAAATACATATACCATGATACAAACTGCCCTCTTGAGTTGTTTACAAAGAATTGTTTATTAAATCTATATGTTTGAGACTACTCTAGACAAGTGTCCTCTCCATCTGAAATAATGAGAATCGTTTTTCTACTCTTTTGAGGGGAAAAGTGTGGGTTTATAGGTAATAACTAGTCTACACTTTACATGATAAAATGTGAATTCCCTATTTCTGTTGCTTTGCCTGTTTCTTTTATTCTCATATGCATTTAATTTTATAAATACCCTTCTATGATGCTATTTATATATTCCTAATATCCTGAGCTACTTTGAGGAAGTCCTAGAAATTGAGAAATAGTTTTTATCACTCTGTAAATCTACAGTTAACCACGGTCAAATTTTCAAAAATCAAGTTATCTTATTCTGTGATATAAACTATTTATATATCTCTTTACATATCAAGTTTTTATATATATTTTGTGCAGTTTATCTTTTTTATAGGACCCTCTTGTTTTGGGGATTGTTTTTGGTTAGGAAATTGAACCCTTTGTTTGCCCAAAATAACTACAGTAGAAAGTCAGTGATAAGAACTACTAAATAGATCCAGGTTAATTATTTTAAGAAAGAATTTCACACGGAAGAAAAGGCTTTTGTGTTACAATATTCTGTGAGGCATTTTACTGTATATCAGAATTTCAGAGTAAGGTGAAGATGATCATGTAATTTGAAAAGTCTCATTGGTGGCTCTAATTTTCTCCTTTCAAGGAGGGGTTCAATCACTTCCAATGGATAACATTAAGGTTAAATTAAGGGTGAAGTTGATATTTGGCCTTGACTTTTATGTGAGGGTAACATTTTTGCAGGTAAATGTAGATGTAATTTAAAAATCCAGCTAAAACAAACACAGTATTGGGAAAGAGGAAGAGCAAGTGGTCTATATTGTCAGAAAAATAAGATTCATATTGGAGAGTAACTGAAAATAACCTTCAAAAAGTTGATCACCTAATATGTGATTACATATTAGGTTACTAGAAGTTCCTCAAATGTCTTGGAATTTCTAGGTTTAGTAAAATTCAATGAAAGCTGTACTCATAAAGATAAATATGATAGCATGTGAAAGACAGATGGACTTAGGTGGATGTGGAATAAGGCAAGCCAGGGAAAAGGAGTAATTTAAAAAGTGATATAGATGACATGGGAAATGCTCATGTCATTAAAAATATGAATTTGAAAATTTGAATTTGGGGATTATTAATAATTGGTCATGTTTTGATATTTAACAAACTGTTTTCTAGGAGTCAGCATGTATAGGTGAAAATGACAATTAGAAACATAGAAAGAAGGGATGAAGATATGGATTTGTAAGTACCTCAATAAAAGTCTTATTCAAAACTTGGAAGTGAGTAAGAACAATTAAAGGAAAGGATATAGGACAGGGTTGAAGTTGAGAGAAAAGAACGAGATCATTTAAGAACAGCTGTAGAATCAAAAACAGCAAAGCACAATGGGTAGAAATTCCACTAGAACTGAAGTGGTAAAGTATATGAAAAGAAAATATTTTAAGCGAGAATCCTAATATAAGCTGCAGATAAATTAAATGTGATAAAGAATATGCTCTAGAATTTTATCTTCCATCATTACACAAAAGAACCTTAAGAGCGTCTGATATTTGTTGAACAAAGAAAGCATGGACTTCAACAATCCATAAAGTTTTAAAAATTCAACCAAAATTTGATGATTTTAAGTTACATTTTTCCCTAGAGCACTATATAATAGCATGTCCTATGACAGACATATGTGGACAAGTTTCTTTTCTAAAAGTGTGTAGAATAGTTTACATTTCTGATTTAAAGAGTAGTTTCGTAAACACTTAAATTTGCTAAACTGGCTGATACTAATGTTGCAAATACTGGTAGAAAAATTGTTTAGCTGTGAATAATTAGATCCCTTACTCTAAGGCTACTAAGATACCACTGCCTGTGCAAATTACAAACGTGAGGAGGATTTACTATAAAAGTAGAGAAAAGAAGATACCATTTTAAAATTATATAGTATAGCACCGTTATGTGAATTAATTTCTTACCTTTTGGAGCCGCATGATGTCGCTGTCTACCATGAAGTTATAGCTAGCCACCATTCACATTTCTTCTATTACTGCATCATTCCCTGACTGTTGAATGATGGCGGACGCAGAAGAATTGGATTAATAAATTCCGGAACTTACAGTATTTTATCTTTATGGGGAAGATCTTCTAATGGAAATAAAACAAGAGGTATTTGACATGGTGTTTACCCCGGAAGACAGATTGGGAAAGCAATGTCTGCTCCTCCCGTTTCTGCTCCTGGCAGCCTGGAAGGTGGGGAGCGGCCAGCTCCACTACTCCGTCCCGGAGGAGGCCAAACACGGCACCTTCGTGGGCCGCATCGCGCAGGATCTGGGACTACAGCTGGCGGAGCTGGTGCCGCGCCTGTTCAGGATGGCCTCCAAAAACCACGAGGACCTTCTGGAGGTAAATCTACAGAATGGTATTTTGTTTGTGAATTCTCGGATAGACCGAGAGGAGCTGTGCGGGAGGAGCGCGGAGTGCAGCATCCACCTGGAGGTGATCGTGGACAGGCCGCTGCAGGTTTTCCATGTGGACGTAGAGGTGAGGGACATTAACGACAACCCGCCCTTGTTCCCGGTAGAGGAACAAAGAGTGCTGATTTACGAATCTAGGCTGCCAGATTCTGTGTTTCCACTGGAGGGCGCGTCAGATGCAGATGTGGGCTCAAATTCCATCTTAACCTATAAACTCAGTTCTAGCGAATACTTCGGGCTAGATGTGGAAATAAACAGTGATGACAATAAACAAATTGGGCTCATATTAAGGAAATCCTTGGACAGAGAGGATGCTCCTGCACACAACTTATTCCTGACAGCCACAGATGGGGGCAAACCTGAGCTTACAGGGAGTGTTCACCTGCTGGTCACAGTGCTGGATGTGAATGATAATGCTCCCACTTTCGAGCAGCCTGAATACGAAGTAAGAATATTCGAAAACGCAGGCAATGGAACGACAGTTATCAGACTGAATGCTTCTGATCGGGATGAAGGAGCGAATGGGGCAATTTCATACTCTTTTAATAGCCTTGTTGCAGCCATAGTTATTGACCACTTTAGCATAGATCGAAATACAGGAGAAATAGTGATTCGGGGTAATTTGGATTTTGAACAAGTAAATTTATACAAAATCCGCGTTGACGCAACGGACAAAGGTCATCCTCCTATGGCGGGTCATTGCACCGTTTTAGTGAGAATTTTGGATAAAAATGATAACGTCCCTGAGATAACATTGACTTCCTTATCCTTGCCTGTACGTGAAGACGCTCAATTCGGTACTGTCATCGCCCTAATTAGCGTGAACGACCTTGACTCACGTGTCAACGGGCAGGTGACCTGCTCCCTGACGCCCCATGTCCCCTTCAAGCTGGTGTCCACCTTCAAGAATTACTACTCGTTGGTGCTGGACGGCACCCTGGACCGCGAGAGCGTGTCGGCCTATGAGCTGGTGGTGACCGCGCGGGACGGGGCTCGCCCTGTCACCTGTGGGCCCACGGCCACGTGTCTGTGGAGGTGGCCGACGTACCACAACCGCGCCGGCTTCGCCGCAGGTCCGATACACGGTGTCGTGAAGAGAACAACCCGCCGGGCCTGCCACATCTTCAACAGTGTCTCGCGGGAGCGGAACGCGCAGGGAGAAACGCCGGTGTCCCTACTCCGCTGGGGGCGGGGGTGGGCGAGCGCTGGCGCTGGCGAGCTACGCTGTCGTGCCCCGCGGAGAGCGTCAAGGTGTACGCGCTGGCAAGCCCGCTGGACCATGAAGAGCTAGAGTTGCTGCAGTTCCAGGTGAGCGCGCGCGACGCGGGAGTGCCGCCTCTGAGCAGCAACGTGACGCTGCAGGTGTTCGTGCTGGACGAGAACGACAACTCGCCGGTGCTGCTGGCGCCCCGGGTGGGTGGCACTGGTGGTGCAGTGAGCGAGCTGTTACCGCGGTCGGTGGGTGTGGGCCAAGTGGTGGCGAAAGTGCGCGCAGTGGACGCCGACTCGGGCTACAACGCGTGGCTTTCGTATGAGCTGCAGCCAGTGGCAAGCAGCGCTCGGTTCCCGTTTCGCGTGGGGCTGTACACGGGCGAGATCAGCACGACTCGTGTCCTGGACGAAGCAGACTCTCCGCGCCACCGGCTGCTGGTGCTGGTGAAAGACCACGGTGAGCCGGCGCTGACGGCCACGGCCACGGTGCTGGTGTCGCTGGTGGAGAATGGCCAGGCTCCAAAGGCGTCATCGCAGTTGTCGGTGGGCGCCGCGGGGCCAGAGGCGGCGCTGGTGAATGTCAACGTGTACCTGATCATCGCCATCTGTGCGGTATCCAGCCTGCTGGTCCTCACGCTACTGCTGTACACCGCGCTGCGGTGCTCGGCGCCGCCCGCCGAGGGCGCGTGCACGGCGGGCAAGCCCACGCTGGTGTGCTCCAGCGCGGTGGGGAGCTGGTCACACTCGCAGCAGAGGCGGCAGAGGGTGTGCTCTGGGGAGGGCCCACCCAAGATGGATCTCATGGCCTTCAGCCCCAGCCTTTCACCTTGTCCTGTTATGGGTAGGGCGGAGAATCAGGCTTTAAATGAAGACCATGATGCCAAAGTAAGTGAATTTTCATAATTAACAGTTAATTTTATTTTAAATTCATAATTTTTTCCGCAGATTTGTTTTCTATATTTCTGTTTTTAATTTTAATTAATTTTACAAAATTTACGTATTTTCATTTTATTCTGTTTCTTATTATAATCTCTTTGCTTCTCTAATATTTATAATTTAAGTGGAATTAGAAATCATTGTCCACAATCTGCACCTCAGAATTTTTGTCTTCAAACCAAAATATTCTGGGACATGTCGTTTTCTGTTGCATTTTAATTCAGATTCTTAGTAGCATTTTTTTCTGATTAATTATACAGGATTTTCATTTGTTTGCCTTTGAGCTGTAGGAAAATATTTTTACATATACTCTTTTTTGATCATATATTGATATTTGAGCACCGCTGTATCAATTATGCTTTTACACTTTCCATTTCAATGTTTTTCTGCTGAGACTTTTATTAACACTTTGATTTTATCCATTTTGTGTAAGAACTCTGGTCATCATACTTTTTATCTGTGGTTCCCTTTTCAGACTTGTGATTCCAGGAGACAATAGTGTTTATTTATTGTCCCCTTTTAAACCATTGAGGAATAAAGGACAAAAACAATAATTATCAGCCTGAATACTTCTGGTTGTTATGGTTGATTTATTTACTACTGATCTAAATACTGGAAAAATAGTGATTCAAGAGATTTTGGACCTTGTGATCAAGTAAATTTATATGAAAACTGCATTCCTCTGGCATTGCAGCTCTCTTATTTCTGTTTGAATTTCATTTGATGGTCTTCTCTTCATGGAGTCTAAATCTATTTTTTGTATTAATATTTCCATTGTTTCTACACAGTAATTTAAACTATTCACTATTTTCTCTGTGTGTGTGTGTGTGACAGGGTCTTGCTCTGTCACCCAGGCTGGAGTACAGTGGTGCAATAATGGCTCACTGCACCCTCGAGTTCCTGGGCTCAAGTGATTCTCTCACCTCAGCCACTGGAGTAGCTGGGACTACACACGAGCACCACCATGCCCTCCACCTTTTTTTTTTTTTTTGTAGAGACGGGGTTTCTCCATGTTGCCCAGGCTGGTCTCAAACTACTGGTTGCAAGTGATCTGCCCACCTTGGCCTCCCAGAGTACTAAGATTATAGGAGTGAGTCACTATGCTTGGCTATTCATTATTTCTTTAAATGAAAAGCAGCAAAAAGTAGTGATTAAGTGTGACTTTTGGTGCTATCCTACCTTGCCTAAACTTCATTGCTACCAATTTTGTTTTGTGGATGGATTGTTTCACCTCCATTTCAGTTTCTTCTGTAAAGTTGGTATGATAAACACTAGTTTCAATGATAGAATTTTCATAAAGCTTTAGTAAGTTGATACTGTAAGGTGCTTATAGCTGTGTTTGCCAAATAGTAAGTGCTTAATAAAATTTGCTACTAGTTTTCCGAAGAGGAAAATAAAAACTTCATGTCATTTTATGTTAGGAAACTCTCATTATGGATTCTATATTGTTTTCATTTTATGTAAAGATTGAATTTTTGTTATTCATAGTGAGGCCATAATTACCAAATTAATCCGAGATGTCTCTAACGTTTTAAATGCCATGTTCCACATTAAAAGTAATTTAAAATGTGTGTTTCAAAGTTGAAAATTGAATGAAGACTTGGACAGTGGAAAAGTTTTATGAATTCAAAAGACATTTAAACTGCTGAGTCCTCAGTGATTTCCTGAAGGTGGTTTTGACTTTTTGTGTTGTCCACGTTCCCAGGAAATATTAGACTATGTTAAGCATGAATGGTGTATTTGCCCACATTTAAAAGTTGCTTAAGGGCCATTAGAGGACTGAGTTGAGGTTTGTGTTCCCTAATGTGAGCATTTTCCATTTTTGAAATGGCAGAAACCATTAGTAGTATTTTCTGTTTTCTAAAAGAAGTACATGATAATTTTAAAGCATGTAATTAATATTGCACCAAAATTTAAAAAACTACCTCTACATACTTAAGAGTGGCAGAATTGTCTCTGATTATACCGAAGATCACCATTTGTGTAGATAATGATATCTAACAACCTCAAAACAGCATACTTTCTTAGGAAGTAGAGAACTGTAGCGTTGCTAGTGAGTAAATGTTTTTTTAAAAGTTTCTAGGGGGGTCTTTAAGAGTATCACACTGTGCCTGCTGAGAATCATCGAATTAACAAGACCCAGTCCCTGGCTTCAAATTTAATAGATAAATAAATATAAGTATCCTACATAAATACGATAGTAAAAGGAAGAATATTGTAAGAGGTGCTAGAAAGGTACATCACAGTGTTATTGGAATAGAAAAAAAACATTTGCCTTTTTCCCTTGTTGAAGGAGTCCGTGAAGAGTCATGATGTTTTACTGGTTATAAAATGGAAAGAGTTTTCCCTGGGAAAATATGGAGACTAATAGGTATTCTTGAGAACAGAGTAACTTAAGTGAGTACAAGGAAAATTCCAAATGTACCTAGAAATAAGGAATAGTCAACTTTGGGTAAAGCACATGGTTCCTATAAGAGAGACTGTGATATAAAGCAAGAAAAGTAAAATGAGAAAAACCTTCTGGGTAACTTTGAGTACTAGACAAGTAATTTTGACACTCTTCAAAAGTTGTATGAAAGCTGCCAAAAAGTGTGAAGCAATGGGAATCAAAAGTGTTTAAGGAAAATGACTGCAAGGATTAAATGAAGGAGAATGAAATAGGAACGGACAGGTTACACAATAAGAAGCCACTGCAATACTCCAGGAAAGCAGCAATTATGAAAACTTATTTAGGAAAACATCTGAATACAGACATAATTATTTTACATTGCCATTGGGAACATTGGAGTGAAACATTCAAGAAAACTAACACAGTAAGATAGATCCAAAAAGGATGAAATAACTCAAGACTTGATCAAAGGGCTGCTTTACATGAGATGGCTGAGCACTGAAATTTATCTAATAAAATAAACATATTATAAAAGAAATAATACAAATCATATTTGAGATTGTATAAATAGGCATATATCATAACACACAAGTGTTTGAAAGGATAGAATGAGGAAACAAATATAAAATTATGAACTCCTGAAACAGTATATATAGATTCTGCTAAAGCAAAAAATTCAGAATACTTCCTCCTCAGAAAGTTCACATGATTCAAATTCTTCCCCTTCAAAGATTCCCCAAACCTTCTCTTATTTTGTTTTCCCAAGAAAAGTGTCTGGATAGGTGCTAACGTTTCATGCCTCCTAAAAAGAAAACACACACACACACACACACACACACACACCCCTTTCTAAGTTTCTCTTTCATCAATCAGTAGATTCTTGAGATCCTGGGTCCCTAAAAGAGTACAGGATTTTTCTTAACAAGGGGTACTGAATCAAGAATATGAAGTTTCCTGGGATCCAGATCAAAGGAATTTAAACTTGCAGTTGTTCAGATTCATGTTGTCACTTAGGTTTCTGTCTTTATTTAAAATTGTGTGAAAAAAAGTTTTTCTAAGGCATGAGGAAGCTACAATTATGTTCACGCTAAGTATTCAAAAGCCATCAGTCGCCTAAGAATGCTTCTAACAAGCATGAGAAATGCTATTTTAACCTTTAACAACAATGAAGAAAAAAATTCAGAGTTTGAAATAAAACTTTTCAACAGATTAATAGTTTGTAATTCTTACTTAGCATTTGGGCCACATGATGTCGCTCTTTACCGCAAATTCTTTCATAATCAACAAAAGGAAGTCATTCCTGTTCACACTGGAAAGACGCTCCACTCTCTTTCACTCTTCAGATGCACAATGGCCACACATCGAGATTGCAATGAAGGGATAAAAACATTCCTATAAATTCAGAGGCAGGTTTTGCTGACTAGAAAAAAAAAACGCCAATAATCTGAAATGGTGTGCCAGAGTGGATACGACCCAGGGGGCCGACATCTACTGCTGTTTATTATAATTCTAGCAGCTTGGGAGGCGGGGAGAGGCCAGCTCCACTACTCGGTCCCCGAGGAGGCTAAACACGGCACCTTCGTGGGCCGCATCGCGCAGGACCTGGGGCTGGAGCTGGCGGAGCTGGTGCCGCGCCTGTTCCGGGCGGTGTGCAAATTCCGTGGGGACCTTCTGGAGGTAAATCTTCAGAATGGCATTTTGTTTGTAAATTCTCGGATCGACCGCGAGGAGCTGTGTGGGTGGAGCGCGGAGTGCAGCATCCACCTGGAGGTGATCGTGGACAGGCCGCTGCAGGTTTTCCATGTGGACGTGGAGGTGAAGGACATTAACGACAACTCTCCCGTGTTCCCAGCGACACAAAAGAACCTGTTCATCGCGGAATCCAGGCCGCTTGACTCTCGGTTTCCACTAGAGGGCGCGTCCGATGCAGATATCGGGGACAACGCCTTGCTCACTTACAGACTGACTCCCAGTGAGTATTTCTCCCTGGACGTGCCAACCAGCAACCAGCAGGTAAAACCTCTTGGGCTTGTATTACGGAAACCTTTGGACAGAGAAGAAACTCCGGAGCTTCATTTATTGCTCACGGCCACCGATGGAGGCAAACCTGAACTGACTGGCACCGTTCAGGTACTCATCACAGTACTGGACGTCAATGACAATGCCCCAGTGTTCGACAGAACCCTCTATACGGTGAAATTACCAGAAAACGTTTCCATCGGAACGCTGGTGATTCACCCCAATGCCTCAGATTTAGACGAAGGCTTGAATGGGGATATTATTTATTCCTTCTCCAGTGATGTTTCTCCAGATATAAAATCCAAGTTCCACATGGACCCCGTAAGTGGGGCAATCACAGTGATAGGACACATGGATTTTGAAGAAAGTAGAGCACACAAGATCCCAGTAGAGGCTGTCGATAAAGGCTTCCTACCACTGGCTGGCCATTGTACAGTTCTTGTGGAAGTTGTGGATGTAAATGACAATGCTCCACAGTTGACTCTCACTTCCTTGTCTCTCCCTGTTTCAGAGGATGCCCAGCCAGGTACAGTCATCACTTTGATTAGCGTGTTTGACCGAGATTTTGGATCCCATGGACATGGTTCCTGCTCCTTGACCCCACGTCCCCGTTAGGTTGGTGTTTATTCAAGAATTATATTCATGTGGTGCTGGACCAGCGTCCTGACCGCGAGAGCGTGTCGGCCTATGAGCTTGGTGTGACCGCGCGGCGCATGCGGGGCTGCTTTTGCTGGGTGGCAGCCGTGTCTGTGGACAGGTGGCGCACTGTGAACGCACACGCGCCGGCGTTCACGTTTCCTAGCGCAGTCCGAGTACACGGTGTTGTGAAGCGAACAACCACTGGGCTGCCGCGATCTTCCCAGCTGTCGGCGGGGGACCGCTGCAGCACGGCGCAAAGAAGAAACGCTGCTGCGAAGTGCACCCTACAGCCTCCTCGTGGTCTAGCGGGCTGCTCGAGTCTCGCGGTACAACGGCTTGTGGCCGCTCTTCGCGCGTGCACCGCGACCTGACGCCACGGTAGCGCTGTCGAGCTACGTGTCGGGGCACGCGAGAGCGGCAAGGTGACGCGCTCAGCCGCTAGACCACGAGGAGCCTGGAGCTGCTGCAGTTCCAGGTGAGCGCGCGCGGGAAACGCGGGCGTGCCGTCATCTGAGCAGCAACGGACGCTGAGGTGTTCGTGCTGGACGGAACGACATACGCGCCGGTGCTGCGGCGCCTCGGTGGGTGGCACTGGTGCGCTGTGGCGAGCGTGGCCGCGGTCTGTGGGCGTGGGCCATGGTCGTGCGAAGGACGTGCAGTGTGACGCATGACTCAAGGCCACAACGCGTGGCTTTCGTACGATTCAACCTGTCCGCACGCCAGTGCACGCATCCCGTTCAACGCGTGGGCCCTCTACACTGGCGAGGATCAGCATAACCGAGCCTAGATGAGACGGACGCACCGCGCCACCGCCTTCTGGGCTGGTGAAGGACCATGGGGAGCCCCTCGCTGACAGCCACAGCCACCGTGCTGGTGCCGCTGGTGGAAAGCGGCCCAGTCACCAAAGGCGTCGGTCGCGGGCATCGGGTGGGCATTCAGCCCAGAGGTGGCACTGATGGATGTCAAACGTGTACCTGAATCATCGCCATCTGCTCCGGTCCAGTTGTTGGGTCTTTACCCTCTGCAATGACACCGCGTTTGGTGCGGTGCTGCAGCGCCCGTCCCCTCCGAGGTTGCATGTGGTCCTGGTAAAGCCCAGCTCTGGTGTGCTCCAGCCCGGGTGGGGAGCTGTCATTGCTCCAGCAGAGCCGCAGAGGATGATGCTCTGGGGAGGGCCCACCCCAAGACAGACTCATGCCCTTCAGTCGCGCAGCCTTCCTCAAGGGTCCTCCTCTTCAGAACAATGTGAGTCCATAATAAGCATTTTTTTTTTTTGCTTCCAACACTTTTAAAATAATTAGTTCATTGTCCCTGCCTTAAATTTTCTTCATAATTTCTTTTTTAGTTGATAACTTTGTACATATAATTATTTGTTTTAGTGTTAGCGCTGTATTTGCACTAATTTTGGAAGTACCTTTGAATATACACTTTGGGATACGTAATACTGTAGATCAAAATCTATGGTTTATGTTGGCTACTCTCCTATTTTTGGAGAAGGACTTGCTAACTGGAACAATGATTCAGCCTTTTCTCTATCAGGTGTTATTTTACAAATCAAGGGTGTTTACATTTCCATATGTGGTGATAATACTAGGAGAAGGGCGGGGATAGTAAACAAATTTCAAATATATATTTGTTAGCGTAATATTTTATTCTATGTACTGTCCTCATTTTATAAAATATAGAGGGGCAAAATCATCTGTTCAATTTGCATTTTTATATTGAGAACTTGAATTTTAAACATTCTTTTACATCTAATGTTATCTTCTTTTTATCATATTTGGGTGAGGTCCGCGAGCTTCTTTTAACTTACGTTGTTGAAATTGATTTGGCCATGTTCTTGATGAATCAAATATGAAACAATTTAAAAATAGTTTTAAATAGCAGTTCAATAGTATTTTTTGATTTGTTCCTTGTTTGTATACAGAAATATATTCAGCATGAAAATTTCAAAGAGGGAAATCTTAGTAACATTAGTAAAAATCTCGTTGTCTCCTCGCACTCCAAAGCCATTCACTTACGCTTTCGAATTTCTGAAGCGGTTTAGTTTTGTTGTATATTCCCAAGATATTATTGCCAAATTGTATATAATATTGGGAGGGGGTGGACGTATTTACAATCGCCAAATTGTAAATCGCCTATATATATATTTAGAATTTGCCCCTTCCTTGCCTTCCCTCACCTCTTCTCCTTCTCCTTTCTCTTCTTTTTCTTTCCTTTCTTTTCTTTTTCTTCTGAGACAACGATCTCACTCAATTGCACCTAGGCGCTGAACATGCAGTGGCAGGATTATAGCTCACTGGCAGTCCTGGCTCACAGGATTCTCCCGTCTCAGCCCTCCTGGAGTAGGCTGGAAATACAGTCTGCATGTCATTGGCCAGCTAGATTTTATTTTAATTTTTGTAGAGACCAGAGTGAGTCTTGTTTCCCGAGGGCTGGTCTTGAGACCCTGGCTTCAAGTGAATCCTCCTACCATGGCCTCCCAAAGGTGTGGGAATTACAGACAGAGCAACCGCACCCAGCCTGCCTTTCATCTCCTTTTTTTTTTTTTTTAAAGAAGTGATTACAGTAGAAACCTACCCTTCAATGCACTTTTTGTTTGTTTTTCCACTAATTATGGTTTTTTTTTTTTTTTTTTTTTTTGACAGAGTTTTACTCTGTCGCCCTCGCTGGAGTGCAGTGGTGCGATCTCAGCTCACTGCAAAATCTGCCTCTCTGGTTCAAGCGATTCTCATGCTTCAGTCACCCAAGTAGCTGAGATTAAAGATGCTGGCAACCATGCTGGGCTAAATACACACACACACACACACACACACACACACACACACACACACACACATATATATATATATATTATTAGTAGAAACAGAGTTTCACCATGTTACCCTGGCTGGTCTCGAAATCTTGGGCTCAAGTGATCTGCCTGCCTCAGCCTCCCAAAGTGCTGGGATTACAGGTGTAAGCCACCGCATCCAGCCTAAATTATATATTGGGTTTTGTGGCATATTATTTCATTAGCGCTTATTCCTTCTTTTTGATTATTTGCTTTCTTATTTTTAAAAGTATTTGCATCTTATTTTGTTTTATGGATATATCATGATTTATTAATCCAGTAGTGTATTAGGGACATTAATGAAACAATAACTTAATTGTCCAGACTTTTAAAAAATTTTTACAAATAATTTGGTTGGTTAAAAAAAGATAGTTAACTGGGCGTGGTGGCATACACCTCTAATCCCAGCATTTCAGGAGGCTGAGTCAGGAGGATTCCTTCAGTTTAGGAGTTTGAGACCAGCTTGTGCATCTTTTGTAGAGACTTTGTAAAATTAGCTGTGCATGGTGATGTGTGTCTGTAGTGTCAGCTACTCAAGAGGCTGAGGTGGGAGGATCACTTGAGCCTAGGAGCTCCAAGTGCAGTTATCATGCCACTGAACTCCAGCCTAGGTGACAGAGCAATACCTTGCCTCAAAAATAAAATAAAATAAAATAAAACACAGAACTGATGATCAATTTTCACAGTTCCTAATATTCTAATATACTTTAGGAAATTATTTTAGGATGTTACTGTTTTCTTTTTAACGTGAATAAGGGTAGAGGTATAACAAAGTCAAAAATCTGTTTGGTAATCAATATAATTATTTACCATTGAGCAGTAATATGTCATTCACCACAAGCAGACCAAGTTTGCTGCTCTTGTTGAAAGAATATTGTTTTGCAGAAAAATCTATAAATATCTTTGACCTTCAAAGATGGTAGTTGTCATTCTGTTTTCATTGCTTTGTTTTTATGCTTACATGCATGTATATTTAAAACCTTCCTAGCATATTATTAAGAAAGTTTTAAATACCCTAAATAGGAATTCCCTAAATTGGGAAATACTTGAAGTTGATAGGGGATCCTCCTTAGCCACCCAAACTGTATTCATCAATTATTATCATCATTATTATTATTATTTTTGAGACACGGTCTCACTGTGTAGCCCAGGATACAGTGCAGTGGCACAATCTGGGCTCACTGCAACCTCTGCCTCCTGGGCTCAAGTGATCTTCCTACCTCAGCCTCCAAAGTTGCTGGGACTACAGGCGCACACCACCATACTCAGCTAATTTTTGTATTTTTTGTAGCGATGGGGTCTTACCATGTTGCCCAGGCTGGTCTCAAACTCCTGAAATATCGAGAAATACTATTTTCTTTACAAATTGTTTGCTACTATTTAGAGTCAACTACAGAAATATTTTTTGTGTAAATAATGTGATGAGAAATTTAAATTATTTCACAGAAAGTGCCCTTATTCACCTTTCCTATTTTACCTTCGTTTTTGGTAAGAATTTTGTAGAAATTCAGAGGAGCTCTTAATCATCTACAATGAAGGCATTCATGGAGAATTTACTTTTGAGGTGGACTTTGAAAGATGAATAGAATTTTGACACATAAAGATGAAGTAATAGAAGAAAAACCTTGAACAAAGAGTGTACCAAGAAAGAGACAACATGTTTTCTGTAAAATATGACTCATATTGGAAAGCGGTTAGCCTTAGCATTGAGAAGATTGGCTCATGGTCATGTAGCCTATCTCCCAAATGGAAGTCTAATGTCTTGACAATTGGTCAATAGAAGGATAAACTTGCTGAAGATTTTAGTGCAATCGAGTGAAAGCTCTACTAATAAAGACAGAAATTATCTCACATGAAAGGAGAGATGGAATGTATACAAACTTTAAATATGGTAGGCAAGGGAAAAGAAATCATAAAAATACATATGAGTAAGTGTGGAGAATTGCCATGCTATAAAAATTGTGATTCTTTAATGATTTGGGTTTTGGGTGATTATTGATTAGATATTCTTCTAACTTTGGTTGACTCATTTTCTAGGCAATGTTAGGGTATACAGGTTAAAATGTCAGGTAGAAAATGAAAATAGGAGGTTGCAGATATGGAGTTAAGAATACTTCAAATAATAGGCTAGTCTAAAGCCCTGGAAATAGAAATGTTAAATAAAAAGATTGGGGAAAAAAGGTTAAAGGCATAATTCTGGAAAATACTCACTTTTTGGAGCAGAAGAAAGATGAAGAACTAACAAACAAGCCAATGGTGGAAATACTACTAGAGTTTGACATGTCAGAGAAATCCTAGAGGAAAATGTTTTAAGTGAAAGGCTGAATTTAACAAGCTATAGAGTTATCGGGAAATAGTGTAAAGAATATGCACATACATTTTTATTACTTTAGTAAGTAAAACTGTTCAGGCAATTTGACATTTATTGAATAAAGAAAAGCAGAAATTTAACAATAAGAACACAGCATATAATTCTAACTTTTCTGCATTTTATCTTCTTGTGTGTGTGTGTTTTTTTGTTTTTTTTTTTTTTTTTTTTTTTTTT
>NW_016805589.1:131640-135925 GCF_001698545.2 Rhinopithecus bieti
AAAAAAAAAAAAAAAAAAAAAAAAAAGAATATTCGAAAACGCAGACAACGGAACGACAGTTATCAGACTGAATGCTTCTGATCGGGATGAAGGAGCGAATGGGGCAATTTCATACTCTTTTAATAGCCTTGTTGCACATATGGTTATTGACAACTTTAGCATAGATCCAAATACAGGAGAAATAGTGATTCGGGGTAATTTGGATTTTGAACAAGTAAATTTATACAAAATCCGCGTTGACGCAACGGACAAAGGCCATCCTCCCATGGCGGGTCATTGCACTGTTTTAGTGAGAATTTTGGATAAAAATGATAACTTCCCTGAGATAACATTGACTTCCTTATCGTTACCTGTGCGTGAAGACGCTCAATTCGGTACTGTCATCGCCCTAATTAGCGTGAACGACCTTGACTCAGGTGTCAACGGGCAGGTGACCTGCTCCCTGACGCCCCATGTCCCCTTCAAGCTGGTGTCCACCTTCAAGAATTACTACTGGTTGGTGCTGGACAGCGCCCTGGACCGCGAGAACGTGTCAGCCTATGAGCTGGTGGTGACCGCGCGGGACGGGGGCTCGCCTTCACTGTGGGCCACGGCCAGCGTGTCTGTGGAGGTGGCGGACGTGAACGACAACGCACCAGCGTTCGCGCAGTCCGAGTACGCGGTGTTCGTGAAGGAGAACAACCCGCAAGGCTGTCACATCTTCACAGTGTCGGCGGGGGACGCGGACGCGCAGGAGAACGCGCTGGTGTCCTACTCGCTGGTGGAGCGGCGGGTGGGCGAGCGCGCGCTGTCGAGCTACGTGTCGGTACACGCGGAGAGCGGCAAAGTGTACGCGCTGCAGCCGCTGGATCACGAGGAGCTGGAGTTGCTGCAGTTCCAAGTGAGTGCGCGCGACGCGGGCGTGCCGCCTCTGGGCAGTAACGTGACGCTGCAGGTGTTCGTGCTGGACGAGAATGACAACGCGCCGGTGCTGCTGGCGCCTCGGATGGGTGGCACCGGTGGCGCAGTGAGCGAGCTGGTGCCGCGGTTGGTGGGTGCGGGCCACGTGGTAGCAAAGGTGCGCGCGGTGGACCCCGACTCGGGCTACAATGCGTGGCTTTCGTATGAGCTGCAGCCAGCGGCAAGCAGAACTCGGTTCCCGTTCCGCGTGGGGCTGTCCACGGGCGAGATTAGCACGACTCGTGTCCTGGACGAAGCGGACTCTCCGCGCCACCGCCTACTGGTGCTAGTGAAGGATCATGGTGAGCCGGCGCTGACGGCCACGGCCACGGTGCTGGTGTCGCTGGTGGAGAGCGGCCAGGCTCCAAAGGCGTCTTCGAGGCCTTCGACTGGCGCTGTGGGTCCCGAAGCGGCGCTGGTGGATGTCAACGTGTACCTGATCATCGCCATCTGCGTGGTATCCAGCCTTCTGGTGCTCACACTGCTACTGTACACTGCGCTGTGGTGCTCAGCGCCGCCCACTGAGGGTGGGTGCCCGGCGGGCCAGCCCACTCTGGTGTGCTCCAGTGCGGTGGGAAGCTGGTCATACTCGCAGCAACAGCGGCAGAGGCTGTGCTCTGGTGAGGGGCCACTGAAGATGGACCTCATGGCCTTCAGCCCCAGCCTTCCTCCTGATCTGGGATCAGTTGATGTCGGCGAACAGCAAGATTTAAATGTTGATCATGGCCTCAAAGTAAGTCCATTTAAATTTAGAACTCATAAATTCTATTTGTGGAAATTGTAATTACTTTAAAAGTGTTTCATATGTATTTTTCACCGTATTATATAGTGAAAATTTAAACATTGTTTCAGTTTTTAGAAACATTTTATAATTAATTGAATTTTCTTAGTGGCATAATACAGTATTAATCATTCTCCACAAGTTGGGTCTATCTTGAAACTCAGGTTATGGTTGGATGATATCCTTTTTTTACTGAACATTTATTTTGGCCTGCCTTACAGCCGTCTTCTCTGAACAATGCTCTAACAACGTCCAGGGCATTTTGATCTTTGGTGAATGTATTCCCCCAAAACATTTATTCTTTTGTCCTTAGGCACTGAACTCTTAATCTTACTCCATATGCTGTACTTTGAAATGCATGTTTTAAATATGTTGTCATTATATTTACTTTTATTCACTTTAACATCTCAGTTTATTCATCTTATTATCTGACTTTCTGGTGTCTGGTAGTCACAAATATCTTTGGTGTTTCACTATTGCCATTTTAAGCAATGTAGTGATAAAATACAGAATAATAGTGTTTCTCAAAATGTGATAGTTTTCAAATACTTCCTAATTTTTTTATAAAGTAGTAAAAAAGTAAAATCAAGAGGGAAGAGATTTGTAATGCTTCTTTTAAGTCATTATTTAGACCATTTTACTATTTGGAGACGTGTTTTTTATTCTACATGATTTTTACAGTGGTGTTGTTGACAACTTACCATTTTTTGAGCCTCTATGTTTAGAAAATGATTACTTTACTCTTGCAAGTATCTTCTAAACTCCAATCATTCAATCCTTTGTTCATGAGTTGGAAACTTCTCAATATTCCACATTAAAGTGATATTTAATATGACTTAGAAAAATGTTTTCATCAGAAACACTATACATGGTAATTTCATTCTTGCAAACCAAACATATAATTTATAAGTCTTTATTATACAGAATATTTGGGATTAGTCCATTAGTTTGTGTAAAAATATTTAGCTTTATGGGATAAATCTTTGAAAAATCCAAGATACTTTATTTTGGTCTTTCAATGTTTTCTTTCTTTTCTTTCTTCTTGTCTTTTTACCTTTGCTTCTTGTGACTGTTCCACCTGCCTTGATATTAAATACCCATTAGACTTTGAGCATATTGCTTTGGAGGAAATGGTGGAACTTGATGGAAGGGAATGAAGGATTTCTGGGACTCTGAATTCTTACAGTTTGTTATTAGCATTGTTTTAAATCTTTTAATCACTTAAGAACCAACAATGTAATCATTTATGGGCATGTTTTATCCCCCTTGTCCACCTGAAGGTAACCTCAAAGCAGAATTATTTTGTAGTTGATTTTACAGTTCTCTTAATGCCTGTCCATGTTTAACATTTTATTTGACTATTAGAACACATTACATAAAAGCAAGTTGTTTTCATTTTAGTCCTTTAAGGACTTTAAAAAATATGCTTATCTTTATTATCCTGTTTGAATAGTATGTGGAGTTTTTCCTTTGTGTAAGTAATATTTCCTATCCTGTCTATGTCTACTTGGTTCTACTCAGGTATTACTTTAATTATTGAATTCTCCTAAACATTTAATTGACTTTTACAAAATATCATAAATAGAAGGATTCTTTCCGCCACCTAGCATTGTATTTGGCAACTTATCATTTAAGTCATTTTACTTCTGTGTTTCTTCAAATATCTCTCTAATTGATATTTGAATTTGGGATTATGCTTTCACAATGAGAAAGTCTAAACCTGTTTCTTGTACATTAATACTTTTCACTACTCTAATTATGGTGATGCTTTTAGCTATTAAGTATTTCTGGGATTGAAATGTGCCAGAAGTTAGTTATTAAGTATTGTGGATTCTGAAGCTCTCTATTTCAAGTCCTCCCTCTACCAACTTTTGTATATGTAGTCTTTGGTAAAGGATTTGTTATTCAGTTCCTTGGCTTTATATGTGTGCATGATAAATGTGAATTCTACTGCATATACTTTTTGTGCCAAGTACGTTAATAGTTATAAATTATCAAGAATAAAGTCTGGCAAGTGATAGGTACATAAAATTTAGTTATCATTCTTAAGAGAAAAGAAGTTAGTGATTGCAAGAAGCAAACCTAAAATGTCAGAAAGTGATTATGGCCTTCCATATTAACCTTATTTTTATGTAAAATTATCTTTTATAAAGTCATTTTAGATTAACCTAGGATGTTTCAATACTTTGAATGTTGTGTGGTGGAATGAAAAAAATCTAAAGGTTATTATGAGTTTAGGAAAGTCAAGTTATTACCACCTATGTGGAAAAAAATTTTCTGGAATGGTTAAAGTCCTTCCAAGGAATGTGTAGACTATCTTATGTTGGTAATTGTATGTTTCCCATATTTAAAAGTTGCCTGAGACCCTGCAGAGGGCTGAGTAGG
This sequence comes from Rhinopithecus bieti, assembly GCF_001698545.2. Classification (NCBI taxonomy): domain Eukaryota; kingdom Metazoa; phylum Chordata; class Mammalia; order Primates; family Cercopithecidae; genus Rhinopithecus; species Rhinopithecus bieti. The sequence goes on from NW_016805589.1 coordinate 135,746, forward strand.
TGTCTGAGATCTTTGTATGTTTCTTTCCATTAATAGTATTTTTCTTAAAAAGAAGTATGCGATAATATTTTGATGATGATTTGAAGTCAATTTATGTTGTAGTTCTATGAATTAAGTAGACCATTTATGTAGAGTATTGCAGAATAGCCTTTAAAATTTTCTTCCTCCCTCCCTCCCTCC
>NW_016805589.1:137182-180758 GCF_001698545.2 Rhinopithecus bieti
TGAGTACTAAGGATGAGTAATAATGAAATCAAAATATATTGTAATAACGTATAATACAAACTATATTGGAGATTACAAAGAAGAGATTATTCATAAATGATAAAGCTTGGAAAGAATCAAACAAACACATTTCTGGAAGCAGCTTGTATAAATGCTACAAAAGAGAAAAATATATTTTCTCCCCACGCAACGCAAGACCTTAAAGTCAATTCTCGCTTTTCTTGCTATATTTTCTACCTTTTCAATTCATAGACTTACTCAAGAAAACTACCTCAGTTGGTTGCTCCTTTTTCTTGATTCCTTTCCCCAGAAATGACCGAGTTTCTTTTTCATCAGTAGATTTCTGGGCTCCTATATTCACTAGAGATGGCAACTCCTGGATTTCTCTTACACCAGAATCCCATTTCGAGCCATATGGGAGGTTCTGAATTCCAGAACAAAGGAATTTTGTAATTTCAAATTCATGATTGCTCAATGGAATCATTTTAATTGTTACTTCATTTCTGTCGTTATTTAAAACTTAAGTGGAGTTGTATGACCACAATCAAGGTCATACAAAACTTTTAGAGGTGGTCAGTCTGCTAAGAAGTCTCCAGCAAGAGAAACGGGATCTTCTGTTTCAACAATGATTACTTAAGAAAAAATTAAGAAAATGAAATAAGTTTTGCAGAATAGTTGTGAAATTTTTATTCATAAAATATGTACTTACACTTTGGGCCACGTGATGTCACTCTTTGCCGCGATGTTCTCTCTGAATCCAGACAAATACAGCCCTTTTCCCACGGGAAAGAGGCTCAATTCTTTTTCACTCTATGCTGAACAATGGCGAACACAGCAGAAGGGGACTGACGAAATCAGATGATTTCTCCTAATTTGAAGGCAGTTTTCACTAATTAGAAGAAGGCTGAGTATTTGAAATGTTGTACTCAAGTCGAGGAGATCCAGAGGGTCAGCCTCTACTGCTCTCGCTTCTGATCCTGGCGATGTGGGTGGTAGGGAGCGGCCAGCTCCACTACTCCGTCCCGGAGGAAGCCAAACACGGCACCTTCGTGGGCCGCATAGCGCAGGACCTGGGGCTGGAGCTGGCGGAGCTGGTGCCGCGCCTGTTCCAGTTGGATTCCAAAGGCCGCGGGGACCTTCTGGAGGTAAATCTTCAGAATGGCATTTTGTTTGTGAATTCTCGGATAGACCGCGAGGAGCTGTGTGGGCGGAGTGCGGAGTGCAGCATCCACCTGGAGGTGATCGTGGACAGGCCGCTGCAGGTTTTCCATGTGGACGTGGAAGTGAAGGACATTAACGACAACCCTCCCGTGTTCCCAGCGACACAAAAGAACTTGTTCATCCCGGAATCCAGGCCGCTTGACTCTCGGTTTCCACTAGAGGGCGCGTCTGATGCAGATATCGGGGACAACGCCTTGCTCACTTACAGACTGAGCCCCAATGAGTATTTCTCCCTGGACGTGCCAACCAGCAACCAGCAGGTAAAACCTCTTGGGCTTGTATTACGGAAACTTTTAGACAGAGAAAAAACTCCGGAGCTTCATTTATTGCTCACGGCCACCGATGGAGGCAAACCTGAACTGACTGGCACCGTTCAGGTACTCATCACAGTACTGGACGTCAATGACAATGCCCCAGTGTTCGACAGAACCCTCTATACGGTGAAATTACCAGAAAATGTTTCCATCGGAACGCTGGTGATTCACCCCAATGCCTCAGATTTAGACGAAGGCTTGAATGGGGATATTATTTACTCCTTCTCCAGTGACGTTTCTCCAGATATAAAATCCAAGTTCCACATGGACCCCGTAAGTGGGGCAATCACAGTGATAGGACACATGGATTTTGAAGAAAGTAGAGCACACAAGATCCCAGTAGAGGCTGTCGATAAAGGCTTCCTACCACTGGCTGGTCATTGTACAGTTCTTGTGGAAGTTGTGGATGTAAATGACAATGCTCCACAGTTGATTATCAAAACGCTCTCGCTTCCTGTAAAAGAGGACGCACAACTGGGGACAGTTATTGCCCTGATTAGTGTGACTGACCTAGACGCAGATGCCAACGGGCAAGTGACCTGCTCTCTGACGCCCCATGTCCCCTTCAAGCTGGTGTCCACCTACAAGAATTACTACTCGTTGGTGCTGGACAGCGCCCTGGACCGCGAGAGTGTGTCGGCCTATGAGCTGGTGGTGACGGCGCGGGATGGGGGCTCGCCTTCTCTGTGGGCCACGGCCAGCGTGTCTGTGGAGGTGGCCGACGTGAACGACAACGCACCAGCGTTCACGCAGTCCGAGTACACAGTGTTCGTGAAGGAGAACAACCCACCGGGCTGCCACATCTTCACGGTGTCGGCGGGGGACGCGGATGCGCAGGAGAACGCGCTGGTGTCCTACTCGCTGGTGGAGCGGCGGGTGGGCGAGCGCGCGCTGTCGAGCTACGTATCAGTGCACTCGGAGAGCGGCAAGGTGTACGCGCTGCAGCCGCTGGACCACGAGGAGCTGGAGCTGCTGCAGTTCCAGGTGAACGCGCGCGACGCGGGCGTGCCGCCTCTGGGCAGCAACGTGACGCTGCAGGTGTTCGTGCTGGACGAGAATGACAATGCGCCGGCGCTGCTGGCACCTCGGATGAGGGGCACTGACGGCGCAGTGAGCGAGCTGGTGCTGCGGTCGGTGGGCGCCGGCGTGGTGGTGGGGAAGGTGCGCGCAGTGGACGCCGACTCAGGCTACAACGCGTGGCTTTCATACGAGGTGCAGCCAGAAACTGTCAGCGTGCGCATCCCGTTCCGCGTGGGGTTGTACACTGGCGAGATCAGCACTACACGAGCCCTAGATGAGACGGACGCACCGCGCCACCGCCTACTGGTGCTGGTGAAAGACCACGGGGAGCCAGTGCTGACAGCCACGGCCACTGTGCTGGTGTCGCTGGTGGACAGCGGCCAGGCGCCAAAGGCATCGTCGCGGGCGTCAGTGGGCGCCACGGGCCCCGAGGTGACGCTGGTGGATGTCAACGTGTACCTGATCATCGCCATCTGCGCCGTGTCCAGCCTGTTGGTCCTCACGCTGCTGCTGTACACTGCGCTGCGGTGCTCCGCGCTGCCCACCGAGGGAGAGTGCACGCTGGGCAAGCCTACGCTGGTGTGTTCCAGCGAGGTGGGGAGTTGGTCGTACTCGCAGCAGAGGAGGCAGAGGGTGTGCTCTGGGGAGGGTCCACCGAAGACCGACCTCATGGCTTTCAGCCCGGGCCTTTCTCCTTGTGCTGGATCTACAGAGAGAACGGGAGAACCCTCTGCTTCTTCAGATTTATCTGGGAAGGTGGGTTGTTCTAGCATTTTATTTATTTATATAATTATTTATTTTTTCTTGAAAGATATTTTCAATTACTCCCAGGGGCCATTCAAATAGTTTTATTCATTTTTCTAGAAATCCAGCATATTTTTTTCTTATAAAGTAAACCCCTTAATATTGGAGCCGACTTTGTCTTGACTTCTAGTGAGAATTATAAATCGTATATTAAATAGATATTTATTGGGTGCTGAATCAATTTTATTTAAATTTGTGATTAAAATGACATTGAATTTCTGATGCTATGCTGCCATAACACTTGAAAACCAATTTAGTTGTTAGTCATTCATTAAACATTAACATCACTATCATTTATTTATTTCTAAATGATGCATAGTATTTTAATCTACTTTTATTGTTTATAAGAAACCCAAGCAAAAATATATAGCAATTGTTACCTTGTTAAGTTTCTAGTTCTCTACATTTCTCTGGATGGAGACTGTGTTAACATCTGATTGTTCAGCATCCCTCAGTATCTATCATTTTGATAAGAAACTTCCCCTAAGCTTTAGAGAACAGTTGCTCCACTTTAGGAATCAAATTATGTCAATAGATGTTATAAACACAGCCTTCATTTCAACTTGTATAAAACATGTTTTTAAATGCCTGACAATGTAGATAATTCGGGCAATGTTGACTGAAATTTTGTCTACACTTAGAAATTTTTTTGAAATTCTGTTTACAGAAATTGGAGAATAATACTTTTTTAACAAATGTTTTCTTTCTTCAAGAAGACATTCTCCTTTTAATTGAAATTTTCTCCATTTAGTGATAAAATGATCAGCCATGTAAAGATTCCAAATTTTGAGTTCTTTTGAAATTCATAGTCTGTAACTTAAAACATTACCCTTATCAGTTTAGATGAGAATTAACTTTTTCTGTTAGTAATCCATAAGACAGAAATCCGGTTTTAAAAAAACTCTTTTTCTCCTCTCAGCTCATATGTAACACAAGGCAGAAATCTGGATATGAGATTTGCCTCTTTAATGTCACTACCTGTTATATTTCCTGAATTATAGTATGTGACTTTCAAAATGGTGGTTTTCCACACTCTATCTTTAGTGCAAGCTATTTGTTTGTTTTCTAATTTACGGTTTTAAAAATCTCGCCTGTTGAGTTTTGTTATGTGGTTTATATTTTCTTTCTCTTTCAGCTATTTTATTTAATATCGTGTCAGATATTTTACAAGGTATTACTTAATTAAAAACTTAGTGGAGAAAGATCAGAATGGCCTTGAGAATAGAGCCACAATAATAACTATGAAAATGCAAGTAACATTTATTTAAATCAAAATATTTTAATTTTTAAATTTTCTCTTAAAACACACATTTGGAATATGCTACAATATTACATGTTTTTTGTCTTTCTTTCTTTTTTCTTTTTCTTTTTTCTGAGATGGAGTCTTTTTCTACCACCCAGGCTGATAGGCAGAGTGGCATGATCTCTGCTCACTGCAACCTCTGCCTCCTGGGTTCAAGCAATTCTCCTGCCTCAGCCTCCTGAGTAGCTGGGATTACAGGCATGTGCCACCATGCCTGGCTAATTTTGTATTTTAGTAGAGATGGGGTTTCATCATGTTGGCCAGGCTCGTCTCGAACTCCTGACCTTGTGATCTTCCCACCTCGGCCTCCCAAAGTGCTGGGATTAAAGGTGTGAGTCACCGTGCCTGTCATTAAGCCTATCTACGTCTGTCTATCAGCACAACTCACCTTGAATATAGGCTTATACTTTCAAGTATCTTTGTCTTTGCACATTTTTCAAGTTTCGTGTGTCATTTAAACTTGGGCCCAGGTATTTGATTATTTGATGTGAATAGAGGGATGCTACAGATGTCATTTGTCCCCCACCCTAAGTCCTCCAGTCTCCTTAGAGCTAGTACTTACTAAGCATTTACTATGTCATCAATAATCATAAAATGTATTCTTTATTATTGATGGCTGTGTTGATGGAATTGGTAATTTAGTCCTTCATATTAATCTCTATTCTCTCTCAGAGTATAAGCTCTCATCATATGCAAATTCTCAGAAGGGCTGTGAACACCTTAGTAATAAATTTATCTTTTGAGGTCATTAGCAAACATGAACTCACTGGGATCCAGAGAAGATAAAATTCAAAACAGGCTGTCAAGTTCAAAACAGAGAGGTGAGAGTAGAACAGACACTTCCCTATTTTGCCCAATAGCTCTCTTTATATGCATCTGTAGTTAACATTCCTCAATTCAAGTCAGAATCATGAAACAATAATGAAGCTCCTCCTATGCCAGCTCTTTTCAAGTTGTAATTACTATATAGGGAAAACTAAGTTATCACCCAATATCTTAGACAATTTGAGAGCAAAGGGGGTGCTGTAAGTAAGTATACAAGATCACAGACCTAAACTGAGCCTGTTCCAGACAAATTGGTCAAATGTTCCCAACAAAATGGTCAACCTATCCTTAGACCTGCTAATGCTACTGCATTAGCAGCACCTAAGTCCTCATTGAATGTTCTGGTTTAAGACCACCTCAGAAATTCTGAAATGGGTAGTATGAACAAATTTTCATTTTAAAGCACACCTGAGATGATTCTCATACAACTGAAATTTTAGATCCGTAGCCCTATTTAATACTTGATGTGCAAGTTTCTGTAGTCTAAAAAGATGTGGTGGCCTGACACCCGTAATCCCAACATTTTGGGAGGCCAAGGTGGGAGGGCCCCTTGAGCCCAGCAGTTTGAGACCAATGTAGTGAGATTCGTCTCCACCAAAAAAAAAAAAATTAGCCGGGCATAGTGGCACACATCTGTAGTCCCAACTACTCAGGAGGCTGAGGTTTGAGAATCGCTTGAGCCTGGGGCATTGAGGCTGCAGTGAACTGTGATGACACCACTGCACTTCAGCCTGGGTGACAGCAAGATTCTGTCTCAAAAAATAAAATAAAATAAAAAGAGTAATTTAACTACTCCCTACTTTTTATTCAATGTTAGACATCTACATTGGGATATTTATATTATTACTTGGTATAAAATGTACATTAGTAGAAATTGAGTTTAGTTTTTATTATTTTGTGTGTGGAGATGATTGATCAATGGCAAACTTATTTTACACTCCAGATAGCTAAAACAAAAGTTGGTATTTTGATACATAGCTCATTACATTTTAATTCAAGGTTTATGAAAAAGTAATCTCTCAAATCAGAATTTTGATGCAAGAGGCATTCCAAAGGAGCAGAGAAGTATAGAAACAGAATTTAGTAGGACACGTAAACTGATGGATTAAGTGACACCCATTTCTGTCAGTTTTCTTATTCATAAATATTGTTGCGCTGTCATTCAGATTTTAATAAAAAAGTTTAAAGTTATTGACACATTTAAAAATATTCTTTAGAAAAGCCAAAACATCATTAAATAAAATAAATTAACCCTTGTGTAGGACGAAAATTTCTGTTATTAAGTTTTCCTTTCTTGGAAAGATAGAAAACCCAAGTTTTTTCAGCAGCACAGATATATTACATTTTCATTCCTGAATATTTGATTTCAAGAACTTTGAGAGAGAAAAAAATATTTTTACCACAAGTGGTAATGAAAAACTTCATTGACATTGATAAAATTATTAGATACATTTCAGAACTGTGTCTTTTGAGCATTTGAAAAGTATAAATATAACAGGGTTGAAAGCATTTGTCTCTGAAAGCAGAAATAATAAATTTGTTAATTACTTTATTTAGAATTATAATTAAGATTCTTTTTGCCCATGTAAGATATTATAAAATGAAACTTCTCCTTGTATAAAGGATTTTTCTGTAACAGTACTTTTCTGTTTTCTTAAATACGGAAACCACCCCTCTCAGCCTGTGCAGTAGCAATAATTAAGGCATTCTATAGGTAATAATTTTGCCTGATGAGCCAAATTTAGTATTGAGCCTCATAAAAACAAATGTGGCCAAATTGAGGCCTGAGAATAGTTTCCATTTATGAATCACTCACTCTCCTTAAGGTACTATTGCAAGCACTTAATATATTATAATTCACACAACCACCATATTAGTATTAGGCCAAAGTTATAAAATTGGAACATGGAGCAGGAAGAGGTTAAATGATTTTCCCAAGTCATGTGGCTAGCGAGTAGGATAATAGGAATCTAAATGAGAAATGTCTGATGTTGAAGCTAATGATCTCTAAATTCTAGTGATGACTAGATCTTCAGAGTTATAAACACCTCACAGATAGTTGATGCTTGACATTAGTGTCTAAACAAACTTTATTAAATCTCAAAATAATGAGAAAGAGAAGCAAGTTAAGTGTCAGAACTTAAAGGGAATTAAACTTGTCATTTAATGAACTATTAGTATACTCAATAGTATGCAAATATTAAGGGCATTTTGAAATTCAGCTATTTATAATCACGTGGTTAGGGAAGAAATCACTACTCTGAGATTCTACATTTAAGAAAACATTGCACGTGGGATCAACATTTATTATTATTAACTATAAAGAGACGTAATGTGAGGCTTTGAAAGTCCGTAGACATAAAAATACATTAAAAAAAGAATTAACATACGAATGAAAGAAAAGTTGTGAACTCATGGACTTGTACTTACACCTAAAGCCACCGGATGTCGCTGTGGTCCACAAAATAGCTTTTAGAACAAAGGCATCTGCCAGTTTCTCAAGGACTAGGAAGTAGCTTCATTCTGAGATCTCAGCCATTTTGATAAAAAATAGATGTAAGAAATAGGACAGAAAATGTCAGATCGTATGTGCATTCTAGACCGCTGATTCGTCGATTTGTAAAACAAGAGAAGCATAAGATGGTTTCCAGATGTAGCTGCCTGGGGGTCCAGTGCCCGCTGCTCTCGCTTCTTCTCCTCGCAGCCTGGGAAGTGGGGAGCGGCCAACTCCACTACTCCGTCTACGAGGAGGCCAAACACGGCTCCTTCGTGGGCCGTATCACGCAGGACCTGGGGCTGGAGCTGGCGGAGCTGGTGCCGCGCCTGTTCCGGGTGGCGTCCAAAACACACGGGGACCTTCTGGAGGTAAATCTGCAGAATGGCATTTTGTTTGTGAATTCTCGGATAGACCGCGAGGAGCTGTGCGGGAGGAGCGCGGAGTGCAGCATCCACCTGGAGGTGATCGTGGACAGGCCGCTGCAGGTTTTCCATGTGGACGTGGAAGTGAAGGACATTAACGACAACCCGCCCAGGTTCTCCGTAACAGAACAAAAGCTCTCAATACCTGAATCCAGACTGCTTGACTCTCGATTTCCACTAGAAGGCGCATCTGATGCGGATGTTGGAGAGAACGCATTGCTTACTTACGAACTCAGTCCAAATGAGTATTTTGTTCTTGATACTATAAACAAAAAAGACAAAGACAAATTCCCAGTGCTTGTTCTGCGGAAGCTGCTGGATCGTGAAGAAAATCCTCAGCTAAAGTTGTTATTGACAGCAACTGATGGAGGCAAACCTGAATTTACCGGATCTGTTTCTTTGCTGATCCTGGTGTTAGATGCCAATGATAACGCCCCTATCTTTGACAGACCGGTTTATGAAGTTAAGATGTATGAAAATCAAGTGAACCAAACATTAGTTATATGGCTCAACGCTTCTGATTCGGATGAAGGAATAAACAAGGAAATGATGTATTCATTTAGCACTTTGGTCCCACCCACGATAAGAAGGAAGTTTTGGATAAACGAAAGGACGGGAGAAATAAAAGTAAATGATGCTATTGACTTTGAGGACAGTAACACTTATGAAATTCATGTGGATGTTACAGATAAGGGAAACCCACCTATGGTTGGTCACTGCACAGTCCTAGTGGAACTACTGGATGAAAATGATAATTCACCTGAGGTGATTGTCACTTCTCTGTCTCTCCCAGTGAAAGAAGATGCTCAAGTGGGCGCCGTCATTGCCCTGATCAGCGTTTCTGACCATGATTCAGGAGCCAACGGACAGGTCACCTGCTCTCTGACGCCCCATGTCCCCTTCAAGCTGATGTCCACCTACAAGAATTACTACTCGTTGGTGCTGGACAGCGCCCTGGACCGCGAGAGAGTGTCGGCCTATGAACTGGTGGTGACTGCGCGGGACGGGGGCTCGCCTTCACTGTGGGCCACGGCCAGACGTGTCTCGTGGAGGCTGGCCCGACCGTGAACGAGACCAATGCGCCCTGGCGTTTTACACGAGGCAGACTTCCGAGTACACGGTGTTGTGAAGTGAGAACACCCGCCGGGGCGCATGCGCACATTCTTCCGGTGTCGTGCGCAGGACGGCGGTACAGGTGGCGCTAGTCGGAGGAAGCGGCGTGGGTGTGTTCGCTGATGCGCAAGGTGAGGGGTGGGGCCGGGTTGGGCGAGCGGCACCGGAGCTGTCCAGAGAGCCCTACGTTATTCGGCATTGGCACCCGGAGTAGCAGGGCAAAGTGAATCGTCGCTGCAACCGCTGGACGACCGAGGCAGGCCTGGCAGCTGGCAGTCCAGGTGACAGCGCAATAGCGTACGCTGGCCGTGCCGCCTCTGGGCAGCATGTGACGGCTGCAAGGTGTCGGTCGCTGGACGAGAACGACCAACGCTCCACCGGCGCGTGCTGGCGTCCTGCCCGCTGGCACGCGGGGCGGAGCGCAGTCAGGTGAGCCCCTGGTGCTAAGGTCGATGGCGGTCGCACGGGTCACGTGTGGACGAAGTGGCGCAGCGCAGTGGACGCTGACGTCGGGATAGCAACGCGGGAGCTGTCGTAGAATTCGCAGTTGGCGGCGGTTGGCACACGCATCCCGTTCCGCGTGGGGCTGTACACGGGCGAGATCAGTACGACGCGCACTCTAGATGAGGATGACTTGCCACGCCAGCGCCTATTGGTGCTGGTAAAGGACCACGGCGAACCGGCGCTGACGGCCACGGCCACTGTGCTTGTGTCGCTTGTGGAGGGTAGCCAGGCACCCAAGGCCTCGTCGCGGGCTTCAGCGGGCGTAGCGCCCGAGGTGGCCCTGGTGGACATCAACGTGTACCTGATCATTGCCATCTGCGCGGTGTCCAGCTTGCTGGTGCTCACGCTGCTGCTGTACACTGCACTGCGGTGCTCGGCGGAGCCCACCGAGAGCGCATGTGGGCAGGTGAAGCCCACATTGATGTGCTCTAGCGCAGTGGGGAGCTGGCCTTACTCGCAGCAGAGGCGGCAGAGGGTGTGCTCTGGGGAGGGCCCGCCCCCACCCCCGCCCAAGACAGACCTCATGGCCTTCAGCCCCAGCCTTCCACCGTGCCCAGTGGTAGATGTGGACGGGGAAGATCAGTCTATTGGAGGAGACCACTCTAGGAAGGTGGGTTATTACATTTTCATTTTCCTTTTGTGCTTTATGAATAATACTTTCTCTTACCGTATTTTCTCAAATATATATCAGAATATTTCATTTTTGTTTATGTTCCATTTATGCTTGAATATTTCTAGTGATACCTTTGTAATATAATTTATTCCAGGAGTTTTGAATATTTTATTCTACCCAGTGTGTCAGCCATTGATTGGTACTTAAATTTTTTAAAATAATAATTCATTCTGAATACACTAATATTTTCCAATACAGATATGTGATATAGGTTGCAGTTCTGATGATTCACTTTCATAATTACTTTTTATTACAAGTATTTGTAAGCTTAGTACTTCATGTTATTTCATTTCCAATCTAAATTTTGATTTGATTGTATTTGCATTAACAAAAAATTTCACTAATTTGTATCCCTTAAGTGAAAATGTGTTTTCCCCCATGTGTAGAATATGTGTAGTGTACCATAGCTTATACTGCCACAGCAGATTTCTATGTTCAGTGATTACAGCTTTTCCTTAATAGTGCAGTAAGTAGGTAGGCAGTTCATTGGTAAAAATGTCTTTATCTTAGCAATTAAGTTAAATGCTTTGAATTTTAAAAATGTTTTCCATCTTTATTTTAGTTGTAGTGGTACCTGTGTCAGTGCGTATTATTCATTTAGCAGAAGAAAATGTGTGTTTCAGTTATTTACATAATTTTATCCAGTAGTTCTTCATTATCCGCTCCTTTATCAGTATTAGGCATTGCTTATGATATTCATGTATTAGCTCTTTCACTTTGAGGAAGGAGCCATGCTTATGCTTAAAAATGAAGAGAATTTGAACACTTTTAATTTTGAGATTGAAAATACTTTAGTACAGATTAATATTAAAAGTTTGAGGAGAAAATTAAATTAATGTTTTCTACTGATCTGATATATTGTATAGTTTAATAGCTTCTCTAGTCATCTTAAACAGGGTAGGGTTGGATGATATATACTCAGAAATGAAAGCTAATTTTGTTGCGTAGTGTCAAAACTACACTATCAATTGTGTTTTCCTGAAATTGGTTGTTACATGATACCCATGATTTCATTTTTTAAAAAAATTGATTAATTCTAGTGTTACTGAACACAAATGCCATGAATTTATCATCTTGCCCACGGCTCTTAGCAATTATTTTTTTCTTTCCCTTTCTCTTTGAGTATGGAGATTGAATTTGTTACTCAGTACGTGCTTCAAAAATAGCTTCAAATAAAAGTTAAAATTATTGTTCAAGTTTAGGAACATAAAAAAAAAACCTGTGGCAAGAATTTAAGCATGGCATTCTTTCAGTATTAATATTCTCCATGCCCTGTCTCCAGCTGTTAGAAATTATAGATGCTAAGTTAATGTAGAGTTTAGACGTGTATTTGTTATTATATCAAATAGGTTTATAAAATATATACTTCCCCCTCTGATATTTGAAAAAAAATCCTCCTGAATGTCTTATAATATAAAAAACTTAGTGAAAACTCATAAGAATTGTAAAAGTATCAGGTATACAGGTGCATTAATCTCTCCATCAATACTCATTTAAGGCCAGGCATGGTGGCTCACACCTGTAATCACAGCATTTTGGGAGGCAAGGTGGGAGGATTGCCTGAGGCCAGGAGTTCAAGACCAACCTGGGCAACATAGGGGTACCTTGTACTGTGTGTGTGTATACATATATATGTATATGATGGGCTCTCCTTACATATATATATGTACTTATGTGTATATAAGCCAGGCATAGTGGTATATGCCTTTAGTCCCTACTGTAGTGCTACTTGGGTGGGTGAGGAGGGAGGATGGCTTGAGCCCAGGAGGTCGAGGCTGCAGTGACCCATGATTATGCCACTGCACTCCAGCCTGGATGACAAAGTGAGACCCTATTTCAAAAACTGAAAAAAGCAAAAGCAATAATAACATCAGTATCCTGCAAATACGATCTTTTTTTCATATTAATTCACATGATAATACAGTTGGTGCAGTAGTACTTTATTTAGGATGTCTACATACAAGATAAAACTCTTCCTGGAATTCAGATTTGTAAGACAAACTCACCTTTGAAGAGGTACTGATCACACACAAGAAAGTATAGGAAAGGAGTTGAAAGCTCACAAAGAAAAACATAAACAGGCCGGGCGCGGTGGCTCATGCCTGTAATTCCAGCACTTTGGGAGGCCGAGGCCGGTGGATCACGAGGTCAGGAGATGGAGACCATCCTGGCTAAAACGGTGAAACCCCGTCTCTACTGAACAATACAAAAAATTGGCCGGGTATGGTGGTGGGCACCTGTAGTCCCAGCTACTCGGGAAGCTGAGGCAGGAGAATGGTGTGAACCCGGAAGGCAGAGCTTACAGTGAGCCAAGATCACGCCACTGCACTCCAGCCTGGGCAACAGAGTGAGACTCCGTCTCAAAAAAAAAAAAAAAAAAAAAGAAATCGTAAACATAAACATATGCAGGAATCAGGAAACAAGAAGGTAAGTGAAATAATATGAAACCAAATGCACTTATGTTTTGAGCCACAGGATATTGTTGTTCTCCAAGAAACAACTGTTGTTCTTTTTAACAGAAGAAAATCAGATTATTCCTAGATCAGAAAGAAGCTCCATTGTTCCCGTGCTTTAAAAACTACAAACACCCATTAAGATCATGTGGAACCTCAGGAGCAAGGAATCGAAAGGTCTCAGAGGAACTAAGTCTTTCTAGTCATGAAATATTGTTTTACTAACCAAAAGAGAGGCATGATGACAGCTACCAGACTAAGTGGCCAGGAATGCCGGAGCCTACAGCACTGGCTTCTGCTCCCTGAATTTTGTGAAGCGGGGAAGGACCAGCTCCACTATACCATCCTGGAAGAGGCCAAGGATGGCACATGACATCTTCGTGGGCCCTATGGCGCAGGACCTGGGTCTGGAACTGGTGGAGCTGATACTTCACCTGTTTCAGTTGGATTCCAAAGGCTGCAGGGACCTTCTGGAGGTAAATCTGCAGAATGGCATTTTTGTGAGTTCTCTGATCCACCTCGAGGAGCTGTGTGGGAGGATTTTGGAGTGCAGCATCCACATGGAGGTGATCATGGACAAGTTGCTACAGGTTTTCCATGTGGAGGTGAAAGTGAAGAACATTGAAGACAACCTGCCAGTGTTCTCAGCAACACAAAAGAATCTGTTTCTGAAACTAGGGCTCTTGATTCTCGTGTTTCACTAGAGGATGTCTGGGATGCCGACATCGAGGCCAATGCTCTGATGACTTACATACTGTACCCCAATGATTATTTTTCCCTGGAAATACCAACCAAGAGCAGACAAAACCACTCGAAGGTGTATTTTAAAAAGTCTTTCAGATAAGTCACTTCAGAGCTACTCTTGGTGCTCAAAGCAACTGATGGGGGCAAAGATGAGCTGACAGGCACCAAAGCATTACGTATCACAGCGCTGGATGTGAATGATGATGCCCAGTGTTTGACAAAGCAGTCTATCATATGAAATTACTGGAAAATGCAGGCGAAGGTACACTGGTTATTAGACTTAACCCCTCGGATTTGGATGAGGGTTCAAACAGCCACATTGTTTATTTGCAACTGATGTCTCCCCTAACATAGAAGCCCTTTTTTTGCATAGATTCAGACAGTGGAGAAATAAAAGTAAATGTAAAGATAGATTTTGAGGAAACTAAATAATGAAAGATTCAAATACAGGCAGTTGACAAAGGTAATTCCCCATTGTTTGGTCACTGCACAGACTTGATAGAAGTCTTGGACATCAATGATAGTGTTCCAGAGTTAGCAGTAAGTCGCTATCATTCCCTGTACAGGAGGACACTCCGCTGGGTACCGTCATAGCCCTAATCAGTGTAACTGATCCCAACTTCAGTGCCAAGCGACAGGTGACCCGCACCCTGACGCCTCACGTCTCTTCAAGCTGGCTTCCACCTTCAATAGGCCCCGCCAAGAACCTATTCGTTGGTGCTCCACAGCGCCCTGGACAAAGAGAGCAAATCTATCCATGTGGTAATCGCGCGGAATGGGGACTCGCTTTTCATTGTAGCCACAGCCATCGGGTCCGTGGAAGTGACCGAACAGTGAACCACGACGCACCGGCGTATCGGGCAGCTCCGAGTACATGGTGGTTCGTGAAAGATAACAACCCATAGGGTAGCTGCCACGGCTTCACAGTGTCCGCGCGGGACCGGTACGCGCAGAGAACTTGCTGTTGATGGGAACAGCGGGTGGGTGAAGCGCGCGCCTGTCTAGCCCATGTGTTCGTGCACGCGGAGAGCGGCAAGCCTGTACCCCCCAGAGACTGGACCACGAGGAGCTGGAGCTGCTGCAGTTCCAGGTGAGAGCGCGCGAAGCTGACATGCCGCCTCTGGGCAGCAGCGTGACGCTGCAGGTATTAGTGCTGGAACGACAACTTTGTCGGCGCAGGGCGGGGGTCTGCGGCGCCTTGGTGGGCTGGCGGCGGCTGTGAGTGAGCTGGTCCCGCATCATCAGTGTGTGCAGGCCCACGGTGGTGGGCGAAGGTGCGCGCGTGGACTCCAGCTAACGACCGTCTGTTGTCACAAGAGCTGCATTTTGTCAGCTGGCAGCACCCGTTCCACGTGGGGCTGTGCATTGGGCCGAGATCAGCACGAGGACCCTGAACAAGGCGAAAGCCTACGCGCCACCGCCTGCGTGGTGCTGGTGAAGGACCACCGCGAGCTGGCGCTGACTGCCACGGTCCACCGTGGGTGGTGTCGCTGTGCGGAGAGCAGACAGGCGAGGAAAGTCTCATCGCACGCGTTGGCGGGCGTCGAGGGTCTGGGAGGCAAGCGGTGGATGTCAACGTGTACCTGATCATTGCCATCTGAGTGGTGTCCAGCCTGTTGGTGCCAACGTTGCTGCTGTACACGACGCTGCGGTGCTTGGTGCCGCTCACCGAGGGCTCCTGCACGCCGGACAAGCCCACGCTGGTGTGCCTCAGCGTAGTGGGATCTGGTCTTACTTGCAGCGAAGGAGATCTTACTTCGGAGAGTGGCCGCCCAAGGTCAGCCTTATGGTTTTCAGTTCTACTGTTCCCCATGGTTCAGGTTTTGGAAACGGACTTCAATAGAAAATTTTTGAGAATGTAAGTACTATAATCCTGGAAAGCATTTCATTCCTATTAACGTCCCCCATAGTTACATTGATAATGTTTACCGAGTTATTGTTTAATTCGATTGCTTTATTTATTTTGCTTTTGCTTTTCTTTTGAGATGGTTTATTTAAAGTACATTGGGGCCGGGCGCGGTGGCTCATGCCTATTTGTAATCCCGGCACTCTGGGAGGCCAAGGCAGGAGGATCACTCGAGGTCAGGAGTTTGAGACCAGCCTGGCCTACATGGTGAAACCCTATCTCTACTAAAGATACAAAAATTTAGCTGGGTGTGGTGGTGCGCACCTGTAATCCCAACTACTCAGGAGGCTGAGGCACGGGAATTGCTTGAACCCAGAAGGTGGAGGTTGCAGTGAGCCGAGATCAGGCCACTGCACTACAGCCTGGGAGACAGGGTGAAACTGTGTCTCAAAAAAAAAAAAAAAAAAAAAAAAAAAAAAGTACATGGGAAGTCTAGCCATCTTCATCACATTTTACTACAGTCGCCATGAATATTCTTTAGGAATATTCTTCAGTTGGTAAGTATAATGATAATACTACTAATGAATTAGACTGAGTGGCTGTTTCCTGTAAATGAGAAAGTTAAATCTTACAGGAAGGATCATGATGAATAACGATCCTTATGAGAAGGTCAAATCTTCTCAATTTTGAAGCAAGTTCTTTATTCCTATTCATTTTCTTATTCTGATTTGTGTCCTCCATTCCTTATTATTTTTATGTGTTCAAAAATACCATGACAATATTTAATAATTATTTGAGTTTAAAACATGTTTAAATTTTTATCTTTCTGTAATCTGTAAATTTATCTTTCACAAACGGTGATGAGCAGGGTTGAGGCAGCTTCGTTCACAAACAATTTTATTTCTTCACGATCAACAGCAATCTTTTTTGAGATGGTGATTGCAGTGGGTGGAGTTTTAGCTTTGCCTTTAAAGGTGATTTTACTTCTTAATTTTTCAATCTTATAATTTCATTTTAGGTCATTGTCTTCACAGTCTTCAGCTACTTCAGATAGCCAACAATTTTGTTCTTTTTTTTTTTTTAAAGTCAGCGCTGCTTAATAACCTGTTGAACTAGTTGCTGCTGTCCTCCAGTTTAAGTTGTTGAGCTCTTCTACTATTTTGGGAAGATTTCTTTGAACACTGATTATACTCATTTTTCTTTCATATTTGGTACCTGGCTGCATGAAAATATTTTAGGGTAGGAAAATTCACACTTATTTGGGTTTTAAGTATAAAAGAGTCTTCACATAAATGATGAAGAGTGATACCATTGTCTGTTTTCATTAAACTGCATGGTCTTCAGAATGGCATTGCTGAGCTTGGCAGGGTGTCTCAGGCCTGTAATCCCAGCATTTTGGGAAGCCGAGGAAGGAGGATTGCTTGAGGCCAGGAGTTTGAGACCAGCCTGGGCAACATAGTGAGAACCCCATCTCTACCAAAAAATGTCATTGCTTTTAATAACTTAAGTATAAGAACCATGGGATATTAATAAAGGCACTTCCACTTGACAATTGTGGTGTTAATTATACCTTTGAATTTAACATTGTATACTCTTGATATATTTGATGCAAAATATTTTTTGCCTTCACACCATATTCATGTGAATTGCTTTCTTTAAAGGGATCCCAGAGAACATGTATTTATAGCTGTAAGGATGTGTATCAAATTATATGTAAAATTATTTTGCTCTTTTTGGCTCTAATTACAAATGAGATGGCCTTTAATTCTGTGTAAAGAAATAGTATATTTACTTGTGGGAGGATAATCATGTTATAGATAGGGTAAAGTTAATATAAATGCTGAAAAGGAGTTAGTGGTGTCTACCTAGAAAAATAACTTCTGAGAGGATGATTTCTATGAAGATAAACATTAAGAAAATTTCAGAAAAGGGAAAACCCTGTCCTACTTTATGGTGTTGGAATTCTCTTCATCCATAGCTATAGAACAAGAGCCAACACTGATCAGTAACTTCGTGATAATAAATCACCATTGTTTGAGCAGTTTATTAATATATTTGTTAGACATCAAGTAAGGGGCTTAAATACATTATTTCATTTAATCCTTATAACAATTTCTAAAGTACATATGACCATTCCAATCTGAAAGATAAAATAAGAGAAGCTGAGATGTTTATCTATTTTATCCAGTGCCAGTACATGGTGGAGATATTATTCAAATGCACATCTTTCAGACTTCAGATACATTCTTTGTTCACTATAATGTAGAACTGTCTTCAGTAAGTCTTTTCTCTACTCAAACATAGTTTTGGCTAGGAAAATCAAGCACAAGCTGTGTACAGGCAAATCTTTCTTTCTGTTGTGCTTAGAAGAAACTTCACGATTGTCTTCATCATTAATTTTGTACAATGCGTGATTGAGATGGCACTAAGTTTTTTTATGTTAAGTGATTTTTTTCTTATAAGAGTTCATGATCATCATTATCATTTGTTTTAATCAATGCCACATTGGGATAGGTATTTTGGTTATGTAATTATTAAATAATTAAGAGTTGCTCTATAAGAACTATGTGTCTGTTGTTTGGAAGTGATATAAGTAAGAATCATTTAACATGTAAGAAAAGTCAGAAAACTGTGGTTTCCAATATCCTTGCGGAACACCCAAACTAAACACTATATACCAAAAATGACACCCTTCTTTCGTTACTGTGAATAAAGACAGTGTTTGGGACAAGTATAGGTGTTGATATTATTATTTCAGGGACCCTGAACATGGCCAAAGGACTCAAGAAATGTTTACAATATTGCATACTTCAATAACAATTTTAGAGACATAGATTCCCATGAAAATCTTCAAATGTGTGTAGGTCTTTCAGTCTTCTTCAGTCTTACTGTTGGCTGGGAAGCTTGTGCCAACTGACAAACGATTTGTGACCAAATAACTGTTTTTACTTGACTAAGCCATGATAGAGCAGAATTAGCATTACTGAGTAAATCCTATAATTTTGTTAATACAGTGGTTGGATAATGTAATTCTAATCTGTTGATTTTGGAGAACCTCCTGGGGTTCTGACAACCGTATCAAAATTTATTTAGGTGTTTTCAATAAATAATAGTGCCAGGTCTGTTATAGAATATCAGTGGATGATGTGCACTAGTAAGACATTAAACTATGCACTCTAATACATATATGACTAACAGGACATACAGGCAGATTGTATGTCCTGATTGATATAGTAAAAGTCAGGCACAAAGTTCCTTAATCTTCAATTGATTTTACAAAATCAGTTAACAATAACTGTATTGAAATGACTTCTTGGCATTAGCCTATACCCAGATATTAGGCTGATCCTCAAAGATGAGTTCAAAGGGAGCATAATCTCTTCATTAAGAGCTGGTTGAGATGGTGACACCTGAAATATCACAGCCAAAATGCAAAAGACGGGTCATTGATTAATAAACTATATCAAACTCTATTATGACTTGGCGTTTGTTCAGTACTACTTTATATATTCACAAAATACTGTATCTTTGGAAATTAATACCTAAATTAACATTTTGTTTTAATTCAAATATGTGATATTACCATCTTTCCAGGGTAAACCTTCTCAGGTTCATTTTCCTACCTTGGAAGACTCTACATTCCATGTAACATCTTCATCCCCAATTCCCATAATAAGGTGATTGAGGATCTGTTGTTTCCTTTTGTTCAAAATAAACCTGATGTACTTCAAATATCATGTTGAATATACTGTCATCTGGTTTAATGTTCTATTTTGATTAGAGGCTACTATGATTGATTATTTTACAGATGCATGATGGAACTAACTGTCATAAAAGTTGATATGTCTCCTTTAATTTTTTAATACAGAATTTTACATTCATCTTAATTAGAGTTCTAGTGTTATGACAACATTGGGAAAAGAGTAAATATGAAAAAAGTAGAACAAAATCTCAAATTAATAGTTGAATATATATAAAATATTAGCATACACATATGATAACTTTTCATATGTCATTGCAGTATTTTAGATTGGAGATAAACCATCAAAACTATACAACAAAATATTTAAGCTAGAGTGGTATTTATTCGAAATCACTTTCTACTCTAAAATTTTGTTGCATCTTCTTTTTCTCCCTCCTAAATCCTAAGAGTATATGAAAAGACAAAGAAAATTCAAGCAAATTACAACTTCAGGCAATGAAAACTCTCATAAGCAATTCCTGTATTTTACTCAGTATTTTCTATGAAATTCCATTTCCACAAACACTAAGGTAATTTACCATTTAGTTGAATTTTTTGATTAATTTTCTATGTTTTAAGCACAATATCAGGTACCTAGAGAAGATATAATTAAAAATCACGTCTCTTGTTTTCCATGAACTTATGCTCTCAAACCCAAAATTCTTTAAACAAGAAGCAAACTATTTTCATGAATATAACTGAATTAGGTTAAGGAAACCAATGTTGGTGACTTGGAAATACCAATATGGCACAAAGATGTTCAGGGTGATTTTATTTATTTTATCGAATGATACTAGAATTTATTTTATAGTTGAAAAGCCTATTTCTGTCATATCATTGACTCTATTAAATAAAGTGATCAATTTTGATATCTCATATTATGCTACTATGCTTACATTAGAAATAATAAATGTCAAATAAAAATTCATCTAGATCAATAGACTTTTCCTTTGTGAATCCTTTTTTAAAACTACCAAGTTTGAGAATATGAATATACTTGTTTAAATAACAGTAAAGAATCAGAACTATAGAAAATAGGTATAAAAAGGCAAGCCCACAGAGATGAGAATAGATCATGTGGAACATAAAGACTAAAGAGCTGCTTTTATAAAACTTCAATTTTTTCTTTGAGTTCTGTAGCAGCCAAAGTAACAAGGGAGACTGAAAGTAAAACAATTCAAATTTGATAATATTTTTATATGAGGAACAACACTTTCAGGAAATGTTTAGCCCTAGTTTTTCATGAGGCCACGTTAACAACTAAATTCTCTTTCTGTCTCACTCTCTCAGTGTATATGTATTTTAGATAAGTAAAAGAACAATTTTATAATGCTGTCAAACATAGACACAATAATTTCAATTTGACATTAATCAAGAAATAAAATGCCATTTCCATATATATTGAGTTTCATTATGACTTATAATCTGAATATTCCATAAATAAGCACGTTGGAAATATTTAGTGGAAGAAACCCAAAACACGTGAAATTCTATGGTGGTAAATGTAGTGCACAGTACTCACAGTTTTAGGCGCAAGGTGTCGCTCTTTACTTGGTGGAAAGTTCATTCAAAGGTTGATCTGAATAGTCAGGCACTCGCATACAAAGGGACTCCATCATACCGGATGCCACCGTTTAAGGAGCCTTTGAAACTTCTCAAGAATTCAGCCAGATTTTTAACCTGCAACTGAAGAATCTGGTACTGTAAGTGTAAAGAAGCTTATTTTGGAATCCAATTTCTTTGCGATGTTTGGTTTTCAGAGAAGGGAATTGGGCCCCCCACGACTGCTGCTCTGGCTTCTCTTCCTCGAATTCTGGGAGATGGGAAGCGGCCAGCTCCACTACTCCGTCTACGAGGAGTCCAAACACGGCACTTTCGTGGGCCGCATCGCGCAGGACCTGGGGCTGGAGCTGGCAGAGCTGGTGCCGCGCCTGTTCCGGGTGGCGTCCAAAACACGTGGGGACCTTCTGGAGGTAAATCTACAGAATGGCATTTTGTTTGTGAATTCTCGGATCGACCGCGAGGAGTTGTGCGGGCAAAGCGCGGAGTGCAGCATCCACCTGGAGGTGATAGTGGATAGGCCGCTGCAGGTTTTCCATGTGAACGTGGAGGTGAAGGACATTAATGATAACCCACCGGTGTTCTCGCTCAGAGAACAAAAGCTGCTGATTGCGGAGTCTAAGCAATCGGACTCGCGTTTTCCACTAGAGGGAGCTTCTGATGCTGATATTGAAGAGAATGCTCTATTGACCTACAGGCTAAGTCAAAATGAGTATTTTTCTTTAGATTCACCAACAAATAGTAAGCAGATTAAAAGACTGTCACTTATTTTAAAGAAGTCTCTGGATAGGGAGAAAACTCCGGAACTTAATTTGCTACTAACGGCTACAGACGGGGGAAAACCGGAGCTTACTGGCACTGTTCAGCTGTTAGTCCAAGTCTTGGATGTCAACGACAATGATCCAGAGTTTGATAAATCAGAATACAAGGTGAGCCTTATGGAAAACGCTGCTAAAGAAACTCTTGTGATAAAACTAAACGCCACAGACCGAGATGAGGGAGTCAACGGAGAGTTAACATACTCCTTAATGTCAATTAAGCCCAATGGAAGACCCTTATTTACACTAGATCAAAATAATGGAGAAGTGAGGGTCAATGGAATTTTAGATTATGAAGAAAACAAGTTTTATAACATTGAAGTACAGGCTACAGATAAGGGGACTCCCCCAATGGCAGGTCACTGTACAGTCTGGGTGGAAATCTTGGACACCAACGATAACTCTCCTGAAGTCACCGTGACCTCCGTGTCCCTCGCAATACGAGAGGACACTCATCCCAACACGGTCATTGCCCTGATCAGCGTGTCTGACCGTGACTCAGGTGTCAACGGGCAGGTGACCTGCTCTCTGACTCTCCACGTCCCCTTCAAGCTGGTATCCACCTTCAAGAATTACTACTCGTTGGTACTGGACAGCGCCCTGGACCGCGAGAGCGTGTCGGCCTATGAACTGGTGGTAACCGCGCGGGATGGGGGCTCGCCTTCGCTGTGGGCTACGGCCAGGGTATCCGTGGAGGTGGCCGACGTGAACGACAATGCACCTGGGTTCGCACAGCCCGAGTACACGGTGTTCGTGAAGGAGAACAACCCGCCGGGCTGCCACATCTTCACAGTGTCTGCGCGGGACGCGGACGCGCAGGAGAACGCGCTGGTGTCCTACTCGCTGGTGGAGCGGCGGGTGGGCGAGCGCGCGCTGTCGAGCTATGTGTCGGTGCATGCGGAGACCGGCAAAGTGTACGCTCTGCAACCGCTGGACCACGAGGAGCTGGAGCTGCTGCAGTTCCAGGTGAGCGCGCGTGACGCTGGCGTGCCGTCTCTGAGCAGCAACGTTACGCTGCAGGTGTTCGTGCTGGATGAGAACGACAACGCACCGACACTGCTGGCGACTCGGGCTGGCAGCGCGGGAGGCGCAGTTAACGAGCTAGTACCGCGGTCGGTGGGTGCGGGCCACGTGGTGACGAAAGTGCGCGCAGTAGATGCGGACTCAGGGTACAATGCGTGGCTTTCATATGAATTGCAGCCGGCGGTGGTCGGCTCGCGCATCCCGTTCCGCGTGGGGCTGTACACGGGCGAGATCAGCACAACGCGTGCCCTGGATGAGGTGGACTCACCGCGCCACCAACTTCTGGTGCTGGTGAAGGACCACGGTGAGCCGGCGCTGACGGCCACGGCCACCGTGCTGGTGTCGTTGGTGGAGACCGGACAGGCGCCAAAGGTCTCTTCGCGGGCTTTGGTGGGCGCCGCGAGCCCAGAGGCTGCGCTGTTGGATGTCAATGTGTACCTGATCGTCGCCATTTGCGCGGTGTCCAGCCTGCTGGTGCTCACGCTGCTGCTGTATACTGCGCTGCGGTGCTCGGTGACGCCTACTGAGGGCGCGTGCGGGCCAGGCAAGCCCACTCTGGTGTGCTCCCGCGCGGTGGGGAGCTGGTCGCACTCGCAGCAGAGGCAGCAGAGGGTGTGCTCTGGGGAGGGCCTACCTAAGACGGACCTCATGGCCTTCAGCCCTAGTCTTCCTCTAGGTCTGAATAAAGAGGAGGAAGGGGAAAGACAGGAACCAGGGTCAAATCACCCCGGACAGGTGAGTTTTCTACAGATTCCACCTATCAGAAAGTGTATGTGAAATTATTTAAAATCCAGTGTTTTTCACGGATTTTTTAAGGGAAAGTTTTATGATCAGTATTTTGAATATTGTTTTAGATAACAACGTCTGTTCATGAAATGCCAAATGGACATCTTCAGTCTTAGTCATATGAATAATCCGGCTTCTTTAACCAATAAATGTACTATTTCTCTTAATATTTGGTTAGCAAATATTAAAAGAAATGAGATGCAAGAATGACTCTTCTGTAGTCACTTGAGTAGAAATAATTACTATTTTCACTAAAGTACCCGTGCCCCTTCATCTCTAAACTTCGGTTATGGCCATAATAACTAAGGATTATTTAAATTTGCTCCTGTTTGTCTTTTAGTAGATTTTTGCCTTGATATTTGCACATTGTTAGATCAATTAGCTTTGTTTTTCTAAAGGTAGGAGGTCTTCCCATGATGTCCAGGTTGGACTGCACTGGTTATTCACAGGTGACTGCTCAAAGGATTCTCCCACTTCAGCATCCAGAGTAGCTGGGAATGCATGCCACTGCACTTAGTCCATTGGCTTTTCTAACTTCAGGCTTGTATCAAAACTGGAATACTCCATTAGTATGACATAATTTACTTTACTTTTTTTATTTTTACAGTGTTAAACATTCATCATAAATTCATTATATATGAAACAATCTTTACTTTTGTCTATTCCTGTGATAATACTTGTTGTTATATTGTTTGAAGAGAAAAGTTAAGCCTTGCATTCTTATATGCTGCTTTATGGAAATAATATAATTAAAATTCGACATGTTCTTGCCAGGCAAAGTGGCTCAGGCCTGTAATCCCAGCTATTTGGGCGGCTGAGGCAGGAGGACTGCTTGAGCCCAAGAGTTAGAGGCCTGCCTAGACAGCATAGCGAGATCCTGTCTCTACAAAAAATTTAAAAGTTAGCCAGACCTAGTGGTGCACGCTTGTAGTCCCAGTTTCTTGGGAGGTTGACATGAGAGGGTCCCCTGAACCCAGGGGTTCAGGGCTGCAGTGAGCTATCATCGTGGGATCCCCATCTGAAAAAATAATTTTTGTTTTTGCCTGTTCTTGATTTTGTTTCATGCAAAGGCAAGGGATTTGTCAACTTTTGGATACTCAAACAAAATGGCATGATTTATGATTCCAAAGGAAACTAGGTAAATAAAATTATTCAAATTATCCAAACATGCTAAAGACATGCATATAGGGCTATATTATCTACAGTATATGCTAGCTGGCATTCTTCCATAAGTTTTTCAGATTCATCTAGCAGAGAAAAAATTAAATATATTAACGTGAGTACCTACTGACAATTTTTCATTCACCTCACATTTTAACTACTCTATCTTGTAATGCCTTATCTCTAATGTTTTTGAAATTTTCTTTCCACATGGTATCACTCCATCTGAAGATTTGAGCAAAGATCATTTAATTCTGAGTCATTCTTCGTATTTAGTTATTCTTACTACACGTAGAGTGGTGGAATTACAGACTTTCTTGAGAATCATATCTAGTTATTTCCCCCCTTATAGATGCATAACATACCATTTGGCACAATATTCAAAGAGTCTATGCTGAAGCCTATTCATAGACTTTAGATCAAGAACTTTTGTACCTTAGTATTCATTGGCTAAAAACATTCTTTAAGTATTAAAGAGAAGGCAACAAGATAAAAATATAAAATATTTCAGACTCAAAAGTGATTAAACCATCATACCACTTATGAAACTTTACAAATATAGTAAATGTGAATATTAGATAGGGAATACATTACCCATCTCCTGATAAAGTTTTGTAATAGCTCAAGAATTTTAAAGACTTGGGAACATTTTCAGTGCAGATTAAAATTTTGTAAATTATTATTTTATATCACGTAAATAACCAATTTGCATTTTAGATAATTTAGATTACTTGGACTGATTTCTGAAAAGTTGTGTCTTTTATATTTATTCTTAATGCCAAGATTGCATTCTATGGTATAAAGTTATAATTTCAATTTATTTTCTAGTTTGATTGTTTAAGTATTAAGCTGAACTTAAATGTTCCTATTGACTTAACAATTTGTTTAGGTCAAAGAGTGGGTGAGAACTACATAATACACTATTATTATTTGTTTCTTTTTGAGATAGAGTCTTGATCTATCACCCAGGTTGGAGTGCAGTGGTGTGATCTCGGCTCACTGCAATCTCCACCTCCCACGTTCAAGTGATTCTCCTCCCTCAGCTTTCTGAGTAGCTGGGACTACAGGCATGCACTACCACTTCTGGCTAATTTTTGTATTTTTAGTAGAGACGGGTTTTCACCATGTTGGCCAGGCTGGTCTTGAACTCCTGACCTCAGGTGATCTGCCCACCTCGGCCTCCCAAAGTGCTGGAATTACAGGTGTAAGTCACTGCACCCAGCCTATTTTTTAAAATTAAAGTTCCTTAGTTTGTATGGTACCTTGACTACTTTTGAAAATGAAAAATAGGAAAGAAATTTGGTGGTAATATTAGACAATTTAAATAATTAGCCTGATGGCATCAAAATTCAAATATATTTTTAATTACTTAACGTTTTATAGTTGATTTAAGTTATCTTATACTTGTAGAGCCATTCTTGGTTATTCTTTCCTGGTTTTGTAAAGGTGTCGTATTTCAGTTGCCTTTATTATTATATGTAATAGGAACGAATTGCATCAAATTATTGGTTTAAAGATTTTGACTTTGAGTATTAATAGACTTACAAAATCTATGTGTAGTTGTTCACAATGAGTTGTAGGATCTTATCTGTGTTTTGGTTGCACTTACAGCTGATTTTGAATTAATGAATAAACTCACTAAAGGTTATTTGATTCCCCCTTGCATCACAGTCACTATTCTGATTTTCTGAAGAGAAGCATGTCCTAACTACTAAATGACCTATAGGTGAAGATTTAGAGAAAAAGCAAACGGTTGATATCAAGTTCACATTATCTTGACTTTAGTCGATGAGATTAGGCTTCAAAACCTTTTAAGAGACCTTTCTCATATTAGTGCTCCATTGTTACTTTGGGATAGCGTGAAATTTGGAGGTTTCAATAAAACATTTAACATGAAAGTGCTTTACTTTTGCTAGAGTAAAACTTTCCAGAATCTATTCCTGAGATTTGTTTTAGCATGTTATGGAAATGAGAGCAGTTATGTGAAAAGTTGTTACATTCAAGCATCAAGGAACCAAAAGCAATAACACTCTCCATATTTATGATGAATTCTAACTTTCATCAGATTTATGAATAAGACAATTTATATAAATGAAATATTGTTTGGTATTAGATGTTTTAGTTTCTTATCCTTTGTTAAATACAAAATTCCTAACTTTCTCTAAAATCTTATGATGGAGTGTTTGTGAAGGTTAAAAGTTACTGAAACAGTGTGAATTGCAAGCTATATAAGGACAGGGGTGATGTATGTTATTCTGTATATCATTTTCCATGATAAAGTGTAGCTTCTAATCTACCGTATTTGAAAGATTTCTACTTTTAAGCAGAAAACATTTTTAAACTACAGTGTAATAAAATTGTTGATGTTTTGTTACTATCATGTGTATTAACTAAACCCTCATTTATAAATTATCCGTGAAAAATATCCGAAAGTCGAAACAACAGAATTTAGAGTGACCCAGAAAGTGGCTAAACCGAAAAGAACCTCAGGATCTTTTTTGCACTTACATAATCGGTCACATGATGTCGCTCTACACTCAAAAGGTGAAACAGGAAATTTTTTTTCTCCGCACCCACATTCCAACCATTCACGGAATAGGATCGACTCCATATTGACTGTGATGCTGGAAAAAATTTACTAAATATGTACTTACAGAAAAGGGTGACTGCTCATGAAATACCTCAGGCAGGCGATCCCTTAAAACTGACTGTCCCAACTCAGAGGCCCTCATTTTCTGCAATGGTGATTATCGGGCCAAGAGGGCCGGGATCTCAGCGTCTGCTGCTCTCGCTTCTGCTCTTCGCAGCCTGGGAGGTGGGGAGCAGCCCGCTCCACTACTCCGTCTACGAGGAGTCCAAACACGGCACCTTCGTGGGCCGCATCGCGCAGGACCTGGGGCTGGAGCTGGCAGAGCTGGTGCCGCGCCTGTTCCGAGTGGCGTCCAAAACACACGGGGACCTTCTGGAGGTAAATCTGCAGAATGGCATTTTGTTTGTGAATTCTCGGATCGACCGCGAGGAGCTGTGCGGGCGGAGCGCGGAGTGCAGCATCCACCTGGAGGTGATCGTGGACAGGCCGCTGCAGGTTTTCCATGTGGACGTGGAGGTAAAGGACATTAACGACAACCCGCCGGTGTTCAGAGAAAGGGAACAAAAGGTACCTGTTTCTGAATCTGCGCCTCTGGACTCTCATTTTCCTCTAGAGGGCGCTTCTGATGCGGATATCGGCGTAAACTCTCTTTTGACCTATGCGTTAAGTCTAAATGAGCATTTTGAGCTTAAAATAAAAACAAAAAAAGATAAAAGTGTATTGCCTGAATTAGTTCTTCGGAAGTTATTAGACAGAGAACAAACGCCAAAACTCAATTTCTTGCTGATGGTAATTGATGGCGGTAAACCAGAACTAACAGGGTCTGTTCAGATTCAAATAACCGTCCTGGATGTGAATGACAATGGTCCGGCGTTTGATAAGCCCAGCTATAGAGTGGTGTTGTCTGAAAATGTCCAAAACGACACAAGAGTGATCCAACTAAACGCTTCCGATCCAGACGAAGGACTTAATGGAGAAATTTCCTATGGGATGAAAATGATTTTGCCAGTGAGTGAGAAATGTATGTTTTCAATAAATCCAGACACAGGTGAAATTAGAATTTATGGTGAACTGGATTTTGAAGAGAATAATGCCTATGAAATTCAGGTTAACGCCATTGATAAAGGGATTCCTTCCATGGCAGGTCACAGTATGGTCCTGGTGGAAGTTCTGGACGTGAATGACAATGTCCCTGAAGTAATGATTACTTCGCTGTCACTCCCTGTACAAGAGGATGCTCAGGTGGGTACCGTCATTGCCCTGATTAGCGTGTCGGATCGTGACTCTGGAGCCAATGGAAAGGTTATCTGCTCACTGACACCTCATGTTCCCTTCAAGCTGGTGTCCACCTACAAGAATTACTACTCATTGGTGCTGGACAGCGCCCTGGACCGCGAGAGCGTGTCGGCCTATGAGCTGGTGGTTACCGTGCGGGATGGGGGCTCGCCTTCGCTGTGGGCCACGGCCAGCCTGTCCGTGGGTGTGGCCGACGTGAACGACAACGCGCCGGCGTTCGCGCAGCTCGAGTACACAGTGTTCGTGAAGGAGAACAACCCGCCGGGCTGCCACATCTTCACGGTGTCTGCGCGGGACGCGGACGCGCAGGAGAACGCGCTGGTGTCCTACTCGCTGGTGGAGCGGCGGGTGGGCGAGCGCGCGCTGTCGAGCTACGTGTCGGTGCACGCGGAGAGCGGCAAGGTGTACGCACTACAGCCGCTGGACCATGAGGAGCTGGAGTTGCTGCAGTTCCAGGTGAGCGCGCGCGACGCGGGCGTGCCGCCTCTGGGCAGCAACATGACGCTGCAGGTGTTCGTGCTGGATGAGAACGACAATGCGCCGGCACTGCTGGCGACTCGGGCTGGCAGCGCGGGCGGCGCAGTTAGCGAGCTGGTACCGCGGTCGGTGGGTGCGGGCCACGTGGTGGCGAAAGTGCGCGCAGTGGACGCTGACTCTGGCTATAACGCTTGGCTGTCCTACGAGTTGCAACCGGCGGCGGGTGGCGCGCGCATCCCGTTCCGCGTGGGGCTGTACACTGGCGAGATCAGCACCACACGCATCCTGGACGAGGCGGACGCTCAGCGCCACCGCTTGCTGGTGCTGGTGAAGGACCACGGTGAGCCCGCGCTGACAGCCACGGCCACGGTGCTGGTGTCGCTGGTGGAGAACGGTCAGGCGCCAAAGGCGTCGTCGCGGGCCTCAGTGGGCGCTGTGGGTCCCGAAGCGGCTCTGGTAGACATCAACGTGTACCTGATCATCGCCATCTGTGCAGTGTCCAGCCTGCTGGTGCTCACACTGCTGCTGTACACTGCGCTGCGGTGCTCAGCGCCTCCCACCATGAGCCAGGGCTCGCCGGGCAAGCCCAAGCTGGTGTACACCAGCGCCATGGGGAGTTGGTCTTACTCGCAGCAGAGGAGGCAGAGGGTGAGCTCTGGAGAGGGCCCGCCCAAGACGGACCTCATGGCCTTCAGCCCAAGCCTTCAGCTGTCTCGAGAATATTGTTTAAATCCTCCCAGTGAAGTAAGTTATTAATATTATTTAGATACATTTGTTTCCTTGAAGAACTTCCGTTTAGGTTATAACTACATTCTCTCGGGTTTCTTTGTGATTTTATCCTTTAAACTATCGAATGTCTCATCTTCATCATTCTTACTCATTTTAACTTTTATGTATTTGTCTGATATTTACGAAGGAAATATGTAGATACAATGGAGGCCATGGAGCACCACACTTAATATTTTCTTTTCTATAATATTTTGTATGACTGATTAACTTTGAAAATAATACTATGTTAGATTAAAAACTGGCCAGATGTTTGATAACTTAAAATTTTATTTTAATTTGTTCATTATTCAAGATTACAGGTGAGTTGCAAGAATGGTACAAAAAGTTACTAGATACCATTAATGGATTCTTTAACTCTTCCTTACGTGCTTAGGCTTTTAAAACAGCCTTCTTGATCACTATTCTAATTTCAGTACAATCTAGATATTTTCACAACATATTCCAGGTATTATCACAATAATATAGATATATGTCTGATATATGATGAATGATTTTCTTCATTGTTCACACAATACCTTCTTTATTTCAAGTAGGAATAGCTATTGTACTATTCTTATTTACATGAAATATAGTAAAATCATTTCTCAATTTAAAAATATTTAACCATCTGTACCATACAGTACAGTTGGCAACCAACTGTGGCTCAAACCCGGTTTTGGATAATCCCAAACTTATCATAGTATACCACTGCACTGTGCCTATTACCAAGTGAATCTTCTAATGTGCATTTTACATGTTTTAACTTTCTATTTCTACAAAAGTATCCAGAGGCTTCTCTTTAACCAGGGAATAAAATCTTACACACCCCAGCCTGGTAGTAAAGGCATTAAAATTTCCAGCCTTATATCTACTTTCTTACATATCTTTAGTTTAGGTTCTGGAATATAGTATACGTTCAATCACTTTTTTAAAACATATGGGGATCTTGCTATGTTGCACAGGCTGGACTAGAACTTCTAGGTTCAAGTGATCCTCCATTTCAGCCCTCCAAGTAGCTGGGACTACAGGCAGGCTCCACCACTCCCAGTTTCAATCAATAATTTTAAATAAATATATGGTATTGAAATGTATTACCTGGGCATTCCTCTCTATCTTAGAAATGGGAGTAAGCCCTAGAAATCAGATGTTTTATTGAAGAGTGTCTTGAAAGATAGATAACACTTTACCAAGAAAGTATTACAGATGGGGAGATAAGTATGAACAACTGCACAGTATATGGTGATAAATGTGTACTTGAAGGATTAGAGCAGGGGAGATTGTGAAGGCAGGAAAGCGATTTCTTTTTTAATAAATTAGGTATCAAGTAATGGAGACTTAAATTATGGTCGTAGAAATGAATTGAAAAAGACAAGAGGCATTGACAAAGTAGAAGCAGCCAAATAATGACAGACTCAATACAAATGATAAGAGAAAAACAAAAGTAGAAGGTGACTCTCACTTTTTTAGTTTGTTCAACTGAGAAGATGAGATTGCCGTTAACCAACTTGCAGAACAGTGTTGGAGAAACAGTTTATGCGTATTTGAGTAGGTAGGGAATGAGATGAACATTTAAGAAAATGTTACTTTGAGGTCCTAAGAGAATACCATTGTGATTGGAAATATGGGTCTGGATCTCAGAAGAGATTATTGATATAGATTTTAGGAACAACTCCTTTAGGGAAAAAGTAAATCTATGAAAGAATAAAATTGTCAAGATAGACATTTGAAAAGTGAAAAACAATGTGTCCAGGTACTTAGGTGGGTAAGTGTGTCACTTCCTGTGGCTGCTATAAAAAATGACCACAAATTGGGTGCTGTAAAACAACAAAAGTTTATTATGTCTCAATATTGGAGACCAGAAGTCCAAAATCAAGGTGTTGTCAGGGCTATACTCTCTTTGGAGGTCCCAGGGAAGAATCTGGTTTTTGTTTCTTCCAGTTTCTGATGGCTGTTGCTGTTCCTTGGCTTGTGGCTGAACCACTCCAATCTCAGCCTTCTCAGCCTTCGTGGTCACATTGCCTCCTCCTCTCCATGTCTTTCTCTTTGTGTTGGTTTTACAAAGTTACATGTGATTGTATTTAGAGCCCATCTGGATAATCCAGGATAAAGTCCTTTCAAGATCCTTAACTTAATCATATCATTCACCAAATAAAGTAAAATCCACAGGTTCCAGGGATTGAGATGTGGGCATAACTTTCTGGGGACCACAATTCAACCTATTATAGTAGGCTTAAAATCATAGGAGGATAGACAACAGGAAGCTGAAATAAAGCTCAAAGTGCAATATATCAAGTATATGTTAGAAGTTAAACATGAAGGGAAAAAGATAAACAGAATAGGTTTTCCCCTAGAAGTAGAACGTTTAAATGTGTGTGTGTGTGTGTGTGTATACATATTTTAGTTAAAGATGTTTGAATATCTTCATAGTGTGAGTGAAAGAAACAAGTAAAAAATAAGATACTAAAAGTAAAACAGGCAGCAGGAGAATTTAGATGAAAACTATGAGAGAATAGAAAATGATTTTTAAGAGCATATGGTTGGCCTTGAAAGTGGGAACAGTTTTTCCTTACAATTAGTAGACAATGAAAACAGATAATATAAGGAAAATGACTTGAGAAGAGAGCCATTGAATTTCTGTTTGGTGACATCTCTCAATGTGTGAATCATCTGAAAGTGAACTGATGGAAATGAGGTTGAGAATTTGAGAAGAGAGGGAAGAGAATACAGAAGAATCTGTAAGCAAGAGGGAGGAGTTAATTCACTTGAGAGCCCAACTGAGGTAAAGGTGAGAGTAAACTTGAAGGGAATAGTCATGGTTAAGTGACAATATTGAGCAGCTTAATAGGAAGAATAGAGAAAATGGATTGTCAGGGTAACTGTGTTGGAGGCTAAACAGAATGTTAGAGGAGTAATACAAATAGGTGAATGACTCTAAGGTGTCTGGAAGGGCATATTTTAAATGGTTGACTATGTAGTCTAATTATGTGAAGAGGTAAATAAAGAAATGTAGGGCCAGAGAGGAAGAATTAGAAAGAGTCAATGAACAATTTCCATTATAAGAGGAATACTATGTTCATAAAAGTAATGAAGCAGGGAGGATGATGAGGGTAAGAGAATACCAAATACTCTGCCTAAATTTTTAGAGGAGAGCAGAGTTATGGAAATAAATCAAACAGTCATTTCCTATAGAGTTGTGCACAGAACAGGCCAGATAATTATTGGAGCTATGATATATTTTTCATTACACTATTTGGCCTGGGATTTTGTGGCTTGAGTTATAACGATAGATAAAAGTGAGATCCTCTTCCTCTCTTCCTTGCTAAAGATATGTTAACATCTTTGTCTAGCTATTGTTTCTTGGAAAATTAGAGTCAATTTAAATGATGGCAAGGTTTTACTCAGTGATGATGAAGTAAGATGGAGAGAGAAAATGGAAAATTTAACCTACTGGTTAAATTCTATTTAACTAGGATGCCAATTCGGGCTACAATGCATGGCTTTTGTATGAATTGCAGCCGGGGGTGGTAAGTTAAATTCTGTTAAATAAGTAGGATACTAGTTCCAGGAATATTTTATAAAAACAGAATCCAAAACCTTAAATAATTGTTGTGTCTAAATTATTGTGTTTATGCACATACACACACTCACATACAAAATCACACACATATTGACTGAACACTTTCTTTTGAATATAAATATTTTATCCACATCTCAAGTAACATTGAGGGAAATTTATAAATATGGTGTATTTATTCAAAGTCTGATATATCGCTTACCAATATTTTTCACCTTCACCCATTTTATTCTTATGTGATTGTTGTTTCCTTTTGGAGTCAATGGCTGTTGTGTGAGGAGGTCTTGAAAAAGATTACAGGAAAAGGACAGTCCCACAAAAACCTACATGACTATGCAGAACTACAAATCAATTGTCCCATAATGAATGTCGAATATTTGTCTTTTCAAGTTCTGCATGGAACTCTTACACATGGAAAAATAAATTTGTGGCAAGATGAAACTCATCAACCAATTGTCAACTAATATAAAATACTGAGCAGAATGCAGTGATTTGCTGTTTCTGGGAAGGTAAACATCTAATCTTCAATTACATATTTGCAGTGAAAATGCCAGGAAATGCAGGGGAAAAAATCCTGCATCAATGGAAAATATGAAGACTGAGTCATACTTACACTTACACGTTCATGCGCATGGTGTCGCTCTTCACTGAGAACGTCCCCGCGAAGAAAGAGCCGCCGTTTCTTTCTTCCTGCAGAAAACATAGCAGAAAGCAGAATACCTCTTGCGAATCCTCCCGCACTAGGAAGCCGTAAAACTTGGGCGTTGAGAGGCAGTTTGAGGTAAGACATTGTATATATTGCAGATATCTCTGAGGTTTTTGGAGTGTATCATGGTGTTTTCCTGGCAAGGAGGCCCAACACAGCGGCAACTACTGCTCTGTCTTCTGATCCTCGCAGCCTGGGAGACGGGTAGTGGCCAGCTCCACTACTCCGTCCCCGAGGAAGCAAAACACGGCACCTTCGTGGGGCGCATCGCTCAGGACCTGGGGCTGGAGCTGGCAGAGCTGGTGCCGCGCCTGTTCCGGGTAGCGTCCAAAACACACGGGGACCTTCTGGAGGTAAATCTGCAGAATGGCATTTTGTTTGTGAATTCTCGGATCGACCGCGAGGAGCTGTGCGGGCGGAGAGCGGAGTGCAGCATCCACCTGGAGGTGATCGTGGACAGGCCGCTACAGGTTTTCCATGTGGAGGTGAAGGTGAGGGACATTAACGACAACCCGCCCATATTTCCTGAAAGCAAGAAAAGAATAACCATTGCAGAATCTAGACCTCCGGAAACTCGATTTCCACTAGATGGCGCATCCGATGCAGATATTGGAGTAAACTCGGCATTGACCTACCGACTGGATCCCAACGATTATTTCGCTTTGGACACACAAAATAGTCGTGAACAAATGTCTTCATTATCACTTATACTGAGGAAAACACTGGACAGAGAGGAAATTCAGGAACATACTTTATTACTGACAGCCAGGGATGGAGGTAAACCCGAACTGACTGGCACAGTTCAACTGCTCATCACGATTCTGGACGTGAATGATAACGCCCCGGAATTTTACCAATCCGTTTATAAAGTGACAGTGTTAGAGAACGCATTCAATGGAACATTAGTGATCAAGCTAAATGCCACAGATCCTGATGATGGTACAAATGGAGATATAGTTTACTCATTTAGAAGGCCTGTATCGCCTGCAGTGGTATATGCATTTACCATAAATCCCAACAACGGAGAAATTAGGACAAAAGGCAAACTAGATTTCGAAGAAAAGAAATTTTATGAAATATCTGTGGAGGCAGTTGACAAAGGAAATATTCCAATGGCGGGTCATTGTACCCTTTTGGTGGAAGTACTAGATGTAAATGATAACGCCCCAGAGGTTACCATCACTTCTTTGTCACTCCCCATCAGAGAAGACACTCAGCCTAGCGCCATCATTGCCCTAATCAGTGTGTCCGATCGTGACTCTGGCTCAAACGGACAGGTCACCTGCACCCTGACGCCGCACGTCCCCTTCAAGCTGGTGTCCACCTACAAGAATTACTACTCATTGGTGCTGGACAGCGCCCTGGACCGCGAGAGCGTGTCAGCCTATGAACTGGTGGTGACCGCGCGGGACGGGGGCTCGCCTTCACTGTGGGCCACGGCCAGCGTGTCCGTGGGAGTGGCCGACGTGAACGACAATGCGCCGGCGTTCGCGCAGTCCGAGTACACGGTGTTCGTGAAGGAGAACAACCCGCCGGGCTGTCACATCTTCACGGTGTCTGCGCGGGACGCGGACGTGCAGGAGAACGCGCTGGTGTCCTACTCGCTGGTGGAGCGGCGGGTGGGAGAGCGCGCGCTGTCGAGCTACGTGTCGGTGCACGCGGAGAGCGGCAAGGTGTACGTGCTGCAGCCGCTGGACCACGAGGAGCTGGAGCTGCTGCAGTTCCAGGTGAGCGCGCACGACGCGGGCGTGCCGCCTCTGGGCAGCAACGTGACGCTGCAGGTGTTCGTACTGGATGAGAACGACAACGCGCCGGCTCTGCTGACGCCCGGAGCTGGCAGCGCTGGAGGCACAGTGAGCGAGCTGGTGCCGCGGTCGGTGGGTGCCGGCCACGTGGTGGCGAAGGTGCGCGCAGTGGACGCTGATTCCGGCTACAATGCTTGGCTTTCTTATGAATTGCAGCCGGCGGCGGTAGGCGCGCGCATCCCGTTCCGGGTGGGGCTGTACACTGGCGAGATCAGCACAACACGCACTCTGGACGAGGTGGACGCCAGGCGCCACCGCCTTCTGGTGCTGGTGAAGGACCACGGTGAGCCCGCACTGACGGCCACGGCAACGGTGCTATTGTCGTTGGTGGAGAGCGGCCAACCGCCAAAGGCGTCACCGAGGGCGTCCGCAGGCGCTGTGGGTCAGGAAGCGGCGCTGGTGGATGTCAACGTGTACCTGATCATTGCCATCTGCGCAGTGTCCAGCCTGTTGGTGCTCACGCTACTGCTGTATACTGCGCTGCGATGCTCGTCGCCGCCCACCGAGGGCGCGTGCGCCCTGGGCAAGCCCACTCTGGTGTGCTCTAGCGCGGTAGGGAGTTGGTTGTACTCGCAGCAGAGGCAGCAGAGGGTGTGCTCTGGGGAGGGTCCGCCTAAGACGGACCTCATGGCCTTCAGTCCCAGCCTTCCTCCTTGTTCTGCAGAGGGAACAGGCCAGAGGGAGGACTCAGAATGCTTGAAAGAGGTAAGCTTATCTTTTTAAAAATTATCTTAGTAAACACTTTAGCCTTCCTTGCAGTTAAGACATCTTTCCTGCCAATTTCAAATTATTCTTCCCTTTTATTTTAATTTTGTTAGTTGTTATCGAATTTGACAACTCTGCTCTGGACATTGTGTGTTGGATTATTCTTCAGAGTGAAATCTTAACTTAGAAACCATAATGAAATGTGCAAAACAAGAATATTTTGTTTCCGTTGTATTCTTAATAGTTCTAAGTATTTATTGTGCAATTGAGCATTTACAAAAAATTCTGCACGTTGTGAGAAGTTAAACATTTAGAAAATGTTTATTTTAATGAGGCTAATCATAATCTTAAATTTAAATTTTTTAAAATTTAATTTATACATTTACCCACACAGATATTATTTTAAACAGCTCCATAACTTTTCACATAAATGCTTTTTTTAAGTGCACTTTTCTTTCTTTTATTTTTTAACCTGTTTTGATTGGTCTCTACTTTTTTGTTCTCTAGGCACATCAGTGTTCCCCTCT
This sequence comes from Rhinopithecus bieti, assembly GCF_001698545.2. Classification (NCBI taxonomy): domain Eukaryota; kingdom Metazoa; phylum Chordata; class Mammalia; order Primates; family Cercopithecidae; genus Rhinopithecus; species Rhinopithecus bieti. The sequence continues at coordinate 174,460 of NW_016805589.1, forward strand.
CATGTATCCCATGCAAAATATCTTGTGATTCTTCTTTCAATTTTTTATTTGCACTCAGATAATTACTAACACATGTATATATACATATATAGAGAGAGATCTGATAGGTTTTTTGTTATTATTTCTTTTCCGAAGTTTGCAGGGGTTTCCAAAAGGTATTGGTGACTGTATAATAGATGTTTTAACTTTGTTGTCTGCTAATTTCAACGTTTTTGTCCTTAGTTTGCTTCTTTTGATCTATCTTCTTATATGGATATATTTTCTTGCTATTTTGCATGACCGGTAATCTCTGATAAGATGCTAGACATTGTTAATTTTACATTGTCAGATGCTGGAATTTGTGTGTGTGTGTGTGTGTGTGTGTGTGTGTGTTCCTTTAAAGCAGTGGTTCTCGATAAGAAAGTTTTGCCCCCTCCACTCCCACCCAGGAGATAATTTGGCAATGCTGGGATACATTTTTGGTTGTTACAACTAGGGAATTGCTACTGGCATCTAATAATGGAGCTCTGAGATGCTGCTAAACACCATCCAATTGCTGCCAAACATCCTACAGTGCACAGGACAGCCCCCCAACAATAAAGAATTAGTCAGCTCAAAATATCAGTAGTTCCAAAACTGTTGCGAAACTCTGCTTTAAAGAGTCTTGGACTTAGTTCTGACTTGAAGTTGCTTGGTACCAATTTATTCCTTTCAAGGCTTCATTTTAAGATTTGTTAGCACACATTCAGAGCAGCTTTTAGTGCAGCACTGATTTGGCCTTCTATTACAGCAATACTTTCCTGAGGACACCACCTAATGCCCTGTGCATTAACAGGTCTCTCTTCTCTGACTGGTAGGAATGTGAAATATTTCCAGCCCTTTGTGAGCTCTAGGAATTATTCTATCCACTTTTTTTTTTATTTTAAAAGGATAGCCTGATCTGGGGAGGTTGATCAGTGATCTATGATCTGTGATCACATCACTACACTGCAGCCTGGGTGATGGAGTGAGACCATGTCTCAACATAAAAATTAAAACATTTTAATTGAGGTTGAATGTTATCAAATATTTTATCTGCATCTTTTGAGGGAGGTATAAATTTTTTCTTTGGCAATGTTCATGTGTTGAATTTATGATTTGTGATTTTCTTGTGGCAAACCAACCTCTACTTCCTTGGATAAACATAATTTGATTATAATTTATAATCCTTTTATATACTACTTATTTTGTTGAATTTCCAAAATATTTTTGCATCTTTATTCCAGGTGATACTGGTATGTCCTTGTTTTTCTTCCTAATTTATTCTCTGTTAAGTATTCAAGTTATAAATAAGAATCTAGCATAAGTTGAATACTTAACAAAGAAGAATAATCTTTGAAAACTTCCAGAAAAAGTTCTATTTCCTGTAAAAGTTTGTATAATCTTTGAATTACTTCTTATTTGATTGGAGAACTCACTGTTGAAGTTATCTGTATCAGGATTTTGATTGGTGGGAATATTTCTGACTACTGACTCAATTTTAATAGTATAAGGACCATTCAGAGTTTAATTTACTCTTGAGTCAGTTATGTAGATAATATTTTTTCAGGTATTTTCCTGTTTAATCTAAATTCTCAGTTATATGCTCATACTTTCTACAGAAAGTATAGTGATATTTCCCTTTCCGTTCTTGATATTATTTTTGCTTCCTGTCTCTTTTTTCTGGATAAATGGCACAAGAGGTTGTCATATTATCAGTTCTTTCAAAAGGAGCCCACTTTTAGCTTTGTTGAATCTGTTTTGTATGTTTATTTAAAAGAATATTAATTGTATAAACAAAATAATAATCTCTTACATATTTAAAATGTGACAAAATAGCATATGACTCAAGAGGAATTATTGAAATGAGTTAACATTTTAAGATTTTTGCATTGCCCAGGGTGGTCTCAAACTCTTGGCTTCAAGTGATGGCCCGCCTCGGCCTCCCAAAGTGTTGGAATTACAGGTGTGAGCCATCGTTCCTGGCCAATTTTCTTTTGGTTATTTTAGCTTATTTTTATAACCTCTTGAAATGAATGCTTAGGTCATTACTCTTTAGCTCTTCTTTTCTACTATATGTATTAAAGTAATCAATTGCTACGTAATTAATGTTTTAGCTGCATCCCACCAGTATTTACATGTAGCATTTCCACTATCCTTCAGTTCCAAGTATTTTACAGTTTATGTCATGTTTAAAAAAAATTTTTTTTTTTTGAGATGGAGAGTATCGCTCTGTCGCCCAGGCTGGAGTGCAGTGGTGCAATCTCGGCTCACTGCAAGCTCCGCCCCCCAGGTTCACGCCATTCTCTTGCCTCAGTCTCCCGAGTAGCTGGGACTACAGGCGCCTGCCACGACGCCTGACTAATTTTTTTTTTTTTTTTTTGTATTTTTAGTAGAGGCGGGGTTTCACCGTGTTAGCCAGGAAGGTCTCGATCTCCTGACCTCGTGATCCGCCCACCTCGGCCTCCCAAAGTGCTGGGATTACAGGCATGAGCCACTGCGCCTGGCCAACTTTTAACTATATAACAATGTTCCAATTATCCTTTTATTTTTTTAATTAAAATTCAGTATGGTTGGAGAATATACAATTTCAACCTTTCTAATTTGTGGGAACTTGCTTAGTGGCATAATATATACGTTTTGTGGACATCCTATGTGTGCTTGAATATAATTGTGTATGATGTAATTATTAGGTGCAGGGTTAACTTGGTTAGTAATGTTATTAAAATTTATACTGTAACATTTAAAAAGCTACCTACTGTACCAATTATTGACAGAGGTGTGTTAAAATCTTCCACCATAAATGTATATTTGTTTAGATATTAGAATTCGGTTTTTGCTTTATTTATTTTAAAGCTATATTATTAGGTGCATACAAATTTAGAATTAGTATATCTTTTTAGTAAATTAAACATTTTACTGTTATGAATTTACTTTCTTCAGAATTCTGCTTTCCAATTTTGTTTTGCTTTGAAGTATTTTATATTAATTATACTGATTCATTTCTCTTCTTTTATTTGTGTTTGCAAGAGATATCCTCTTCCCGGCCTTTTATTTTAAACCTTTTAGTATTATGGGCATATTCCACAAATTCTTTGCTACTGTCTCACTGAGAAGCAGAGTCTAATTTTTCTCTCCTTGAACTTTGACCGGTCTTAATGTTGGAATTACATTCTGGGATTTATGAAGTCAGGTCATAAGAAGTCTTACAGTATGCTTTGGTCTCTGAGAATATTTGTTTTGGGGGAAGCCTGTCACCACGCAAGAATTCTGACTACCTTGAGATTGTCATACTGTAAAGAAGCTCAAGCTGGACTTGTGAGAAGCCAAATGGATAGAAAAATTACTAACCAGTCTGTTGTGCATATACACCACATTTTCTTTATCCACCCATCTGTTGATTGACATTGAGGTTGATTCCACATAGTAGCTACTGTGAATAGTGCTGCAGTAAGCATGGGAGGTGCAGGTATCATTTTGACATATTGATTTCCTTTTCTTTGGATAAATGCCCAATATTGGAATTGCTGGATGATATCGTAGTTGTATTTGTAGTTTTTTGAGGGACTCCCATACTGTTTTCCTAGTGGCACTGCTAATTTATATTCCCACCAACAGCATTTATGAGTTTCCTTTTCTCTGTATCGTTACCAGCATTTGTTATTTTTTGCTTTTTACTGATAGCCATTCTAACTACAGTAAGATGATATCTCTTTGTGGTTTGATTTGCATTTCCCTGATGACTGGTGATGTTGAACTTTTTTTTATATACCTCTTGATCATCTTTATGTCTTCTTTTGAGAAATGTCTGTTTAGTTCCTTTGCCTGGATTTTAATCACATTATTATTATTATTATTATTATAGTTTTGCTGTTGAGTTGGATTCCTTGTGTATTCTGTTAGTCCCCTGTTGTATGAATAGTTTGCAAATATTTTCTCCCATTCTACAAGTTTTTCCTTCACTCTGTTAATTGTTTCCTGCTGTGCGAAGCTTTTTAGTTTGATATAATCTCATTTGTCTGTGTTTGTTTTAGTTGCCCATGCTTTTGAAGTCTTAGCCATAAAATCTGTTCCTAGTAATGTCCTGAAGTGTTTCCCCTTTGTTTTCTACTAGTAGTTTTATAGTTTTGTCTTATATTTAAGTCTTTATTTTGAGTTGATTTTTGTATATGATGAGAGTTAGGGGTCTAGTTTCATTTTTCTGCACATGAATATTCAGTTTTCCTAGCCCTATTTATTGAAGAGACTGTTCTCTCCCCATTGTGTGTTGAAGGTGTTCTTTCACCTTTGTTGAAAATCAGTTGGCTATAAATACATGGATTTACTTTTTGATTTTCTATTCTGTTTCATTGGTCTACGTGTCTGTTTTTATACCAATATCATGCTGTTTTGGTTACTAAAACTTTATAGTATATATTGAAGTCAGGTAATGTAATGCCTCCAGCTTTGTTCTTTTTGCTCAGTATTGCTTCAGCTATTCAGGATCTTTTGTGGTTTTATATGAATTTTAGAATGGTTTTCTCTACTTCTGTGAATAATGCTACTGGTATTTTTATACCAGGAGGATTGTATTGAATATGCAACTTGCTTTGGATAGTATGGTCATTTTAACAACATTAAGTCTTTCAATTCATGAGCATGAGATGTCTTTTATTTGATTCTGTCTCCTTCAATTTCTTTCATCAGTGTTTTGTCGTCTTCATTGTAGAGGTCTTCCACCTCCTTGGTTAAATTAATTCCTAAATATTTTATTTTTAGTAGCTATTGTAAATGGGATTGTTTTCTTAATATCCTTTTCACTAGTTCATTATTGGTGTGTAGAAACACTACTCATTTTTGTATGTTGATTTTGTATTCTGAAACTTTTTTCCTTTTCTTGAAGCAGAGTTTCACTCCTGTCACCTAGGCTTGAGTGCAGTGGCATGATCATGGTTCACTGTAGCCCCAACTTCCCAGGTTCAACTGATTCTCCCACCTCAGCCTCATGAGTAGCTAGGATTACAGGTGTGCAACACCATGACTGGCTAATTTTTTGTGTTTTTAGTAGAGACAGAGTTTTGCCATGTTGCCCAGGCTGGTCTTGAACTCCTGGGCACAAGTGATCCACCCACCTTGGCCTCTCAAAGTGCTGAGATTACAGGTGTGAGCCATCATGCCCAGCCCTGAAACTTTACTGAATTCACTTATCAGTTCTAAAAGTTTTTTGGTGGAGTCTATAGGTTTTTCTATGTACAAGATCATGTTGTCTATAAAGAAGGACAATTTGAATTCTTTTTTTTCTAATTTGAATTCCTTTTATTTTTTCTCTTGCTTAATCGCTCTGCCTAGGACTTCTGGAACTATGTTGAATAAAATTGGTGAAAGTGGGCATCCTTGTCTAGTTTCAGTTTTCAGAAGAAAGGGTATTCAGCTTCTTCCCCTTCAGTATAATGTTAGCTGTGGATTTGTCATATATGGCCTTTATTATGTTGAGGGGTTTCTTCTATGCCTAATTTGTTGACAGTTTTATTATGAAAGGAAAATAGAAATATTATTTTGCTTTCATTTCTGGTAATGGAATAGTTGAATTTTATAAAATGTTTTTTCTGCATCTATTGAGATGATCATATTGTTTGTTTCCTTCATTACGTTGCTGTGATGTATCACACTTGCGATTTGTGTGTGTTGAACCATCCTTGCATCCTGGGATAAGTCCCACTTTACCTTAGTGTATTATCTTTTTGATGCTGTTCGTTTTGGTTTGCTAACATTTTGTTGAGGATTTTTGCATTTATGTTCATCAGGGATATTGGCCTACAGTTTTCTTTTTCTGTTGTGTCCTTGTCTAGTTTTGGTATCAGGGTAATGCTGGCCTCATAGAATGAGTTAGGGTGAATTCCTTCCTCTTCAATTTTTTGGAATAGTTTGAGAAGAATGGGTGTAAGTTCTTTAACTGCTTGGTGGAATTCAGCAGTAAAGCCATCCAGTTCTAGGCTTTTCTTTGCGGGAGACTTTTTATTACTAATTCAATCTTAATACTCATTGGTCTGTGCAAGGTTTTCTATTTCTTCCTGGTTCAATCTTGGTGACTTCTTCGTGTCCAGTAATTTATACATTTCCTCTGTGCTTTCCAGTTGTTACTGTGTAGTTGTAATGGTCTGTAATGATCTTTTGGATTTTTGTGGTATCAATGTAATGTCTCCTTTGTTTCTGGTTTCATTTGAATATTCTCTCTCTTTTTTCTCTTGGTTAGTCTACCTAGCAGGTTATTCATTTTGTTTATCTTTTCAAAAACCAACTTTTTTTTTTTTTTTTTTTTTTTT
>NW_016805589.1:180968-185490 GCF_001698545.2 Rhinopithecus bieti
CTGTCTCAGCCTCCCAAGTAGCTGGGACTACAGGCGCCTGCCACCTCACCCGGCTAGATTTTTGTATTTTTTTTAGTAGAGACGGGGTTTCACCGTATTAGCCAGGATGGTCTGGATCTCCTGACCTCGTGATCCACCCGTCTCGGCCTCCCAAAGTGCTGGGATTACAGGCTTGAGCAAAAAACCAACTTTTTGTTTCATTGATCCTTTTAATTTTGTTTTTAGTCTCTATTTAATTTAGTTCTGCTGTGACCTTTATTATTTCATTCCTTTTATTAATTTTTAGTTTGGTGTGTTCTTGATTTTCTGGTTCCTTGAGGTGCATCATTAGGTTGTTTATTTGAAACCTTTTTACTTTTTTGATGTAGGCATTTATTGCCATAAAATTCCCTATTAGTACTGCTTTTGCTGTATCCCGTAGGTTTTGGCATGTTATGCTTACATTTTCATTTGTTTCAAGAAACTTTTTTAATTTCCTTCTTAATTTCTTCATTGACCCAATAGTCATTCAGGAGCATGTTGTTTAATTTCCATGTATTTGTACAGTTTCCAAAGTTCTACTTGTCATTGATTTCCAGCTTTACTCCACTGTGATCTGAGAAAATATTTGATATAATTTTGATTCTTTAAAGCTGTTGAGGCTTATTTTGTGGCCTAAAATATTGTCTATCTTATAGAATGTTTCGTGTGATAATGAGAAGAATGTGTATTCTGCAGCTGTTGGATGAAATGTTCTGTAAACGGTAGCTACATTTGGTCTATAGTGCAGATTAAGTCCAATGTTCCTTTGTTGATTTCCTGTCTACACTATTTGTCCAGTGCCAGAAATGGGATGTTGAAGTACCTAACAAGTATTGTATTGGGATCAATCTTTCTCTTTAGCACTGATAAAATTTGGTTTATATATCTGGGTGCTCCAGTCTTGAATACGTATATATTTACAGTCATATATTCTCTTGCTAAATTGATCCCTTTATGATTATATAATGACCTTCTTTGTCTCTTTTTATCTTTTTTAAGATAAAGTCTATTTTGTCTGATATAAGTTTGGAAGTTTCCACATGCTTTTTGTTTCTATTTGTGTGGAATAATTTTTCTGTCCCTTCAAGTCCAGTTTATATGTCTTGACAGCTAACATGAGTTTCTTGTAGCCAGCATATACTTGAGTCTTGTTTTTTGTATCCATTCAGCGTATTTATTTTAATTGGGGAGTATAGCCTATTTACATTCAAGGTTGTTATTGATAGGTGAGGACTTACTCATGTTATTTTGTTAATTATTTTCTGATTGTGTTGTATACCCTTTGTTCCTCTTTTATTGTTTACCTTTACAATTTGGTGGTATATTGTCATGATAAATTTTAATTCCTTTCTCTTTCTCTTTTGTGTATTTGCTCTACTAGTGAGTTTTATACTTTCATGCATTTCCATGGTGGTAGACATCATTCATTAAGCTTTCAGATGATTCTTATAGGACTCTTGGCTGGGCACAGTGGCTCATGCCTGTTATCCCAGCACTTAGGGAGGCAGAGACAGGAAGATTGCTTGAGTCCAGGAGTTCAAGACCAGCCTGGGCAACATAGCAAGACCCTGTTCTTCACAAAAGGAAAAAAAAAAACCCAAACAGTTGTAGGATTCCTTTAAGTATTTCTTGTAGGACTTGTCTAGTGGTAATGCACTTCCTCAGTTTTTGCTTGTTTGGGAAATACTTTATTTCTCCTTCATTTCTAAAGTATAGCTCTGCTGGGTATAGTATTTTTGGCTGATAGTTTAAAAAATTTCGGCACTTTGGATATATCATCTCCTTCTATCCTAGCCTGTAAAGTTTCTGCTGAGAAATCTGTTGTTAGTCTAATGGGAATTTTCTTATATGTGACTTGTCACTTTTCTTTTACTGTTTTTAGAATTCACTCTTTGTCTTGAGTCTGGTACCTTAGACTACTCAGCCATCCTGATGCCGTACCTCTTATATAGAAACAACCCAGATCCAAAGTGGCCAGAAAGTTACTTTACCTTCTGAATTTGTGGTCTTTTTCAGAATCTCTACCTGTTAATTTGCTATGACTTTATTAGTCATTAGGTACTTTTATCATTTTAAAATATCTCCAATGGTATGGTTGGTTCGAATTACCAGTTCTGCATACTGGTAATGTAAGTCCTCTGTTGAATTGATTTTTAAATACATTTATTTTATTCCAGTATCTTATGGCTCCTGGTGTTACAGATGGGAAGTTTCAAATAACTTGAAATAATTCCCCCTCTATATAATTATCCCTGATTCTGACTTTCTTTCCATAGTTATACATTTTTTCTCTGCTATTATATTCTCATTTTAAAGATGTTGAATGACAATGTCATTTTATTTTAGTTTATTTACAAGTATTTTTGAGGTTTATTTTCCTGGAAAGTTTTTTTAAATTATAGATTTTAGTATTTCTTCTGTTTTATTACTTCAGATTTCTTCTTCAATGACTCCATTTATATTTGTATGAGATACTCTTTGCCTTTCTTTTGTAGCTGACACTTCTAAATCCTACCTAGCTCTTTTTAAAAACAATTTTACTTTTTATTCTTTTTTCCATTTTATAGTTTTCTTTAGGCATTATCCATAGTGTTTATTTGCTGTTATGTGCCTTCTGGTTTAGTGTTTATTTCTGAAAAAATTATTTTGCTTTTATTTCTAATATTTTACTGAGTTTTCTCATCTCTCTTTGCAAAGCTTTTTTTTCTCCAATCATATCATTACTGAGTATCTCTAATTGTGATTTATGTGTTCTTGCATAGCTTTTCATTATTTTCTAAAAATGTTTAAGTTGTTTTCAAATATTATGTAGCAATTTGTGGAATTTTCTTTCTTGTGTGTATTTATTTCCTTTAGCGTAATTATTTTCCCCACCTTTAAAATAATTTTGTGTCAGATTTGCCCCTAATCCTTTTCTTATGCTCATGTTTGTATGAAAAGCATTTCCTCATAATTTTAGAAGAAACAGACCAGGATAATTTTCCCGTCTTTGTTGCTCTATAGATTTTTATTCAGCTATTGTCCTGAAATGATAAAAATATAATTTTTTAATACCTTACTTTGTGACACCATTTACCCTTTTACTTGGACCTTTTCCTTTGTTTAATTGTCCCCACCCCACCATTTTGCTTCATATGGACTCCATTCCTATCAGTTCCTCCTCAGTGTGGGGTTTTTGCTGCAAGAAGACATTCGTTAGTTGAGAAGTTCATAGGGCTAAGACAGGTTTAGCACAATCCAATCTATTTGTAATCCCTTCCACTAAGTTTTGAATTTGCTTTTATTTCTAATATTTTACTGTGTTTTCTCATCTCTCTTTTTAAAGCATTTTTTTCTCTTACTGAGGGATAATTGAATTAGGACCTTCGATTTCCCCCCTTCCACCAATGACTATTGTTCTCAAATTGTTTTACTATGCTTTCCAGTGAGTACTTATTGGCACTTTTTGGAGTTCTTCAATTCTCAACACCATCAAAAGCCCCATAACCTTCTTTTGCTTCCTCCTGAGCCTCTTTTCATGTGCTTATTGGTCATTTCTATATCGTCTTTGGAGAAATACCTATTCAGATCTTTTGCCCACATTTTAATTGGTTTATTCATTTTTCGATTATTGAGTTGTAAGAGTTCTTTATGTATTCTAGATGCAATTACTTTATTAGATTTATGATTTGCAAATATTTTCTCATTGAGGGTGTTGTCTTTTCACATTCTTTTTTAGCTCCCACTTATAAGTGAGAACATACAGCATTTGGTTTTCTGTTTCTATATTAATTCACTTGGGATCATGGCCTGCACCTCCACCCAATGGACTGCAAAGGGCATGATCTTTTTCTTTCTTTATGGCTGAATAGTATTCAATGATGTATACGTACTGCATTTTATTTAATTCTGTTTTATTTTATTTTATTTTCTTCAGACGAAGTCTCACTCTTGTCCCCCAGGCTGGAGTGCAATGGCCTGATCTCGGCTCACTGCAACCTCCACCTCCTGGGTTCAAGCAATTTTCCTGCCTCCCGAGCAGCTGGGATTACAGGTGCCTGCCTGGCTAAGTTTTGTATTTTAAGTAGAAACGGGGTTTCTCCATGTTGGCCAGGCTGGTCTTGAACTCCTGACCTCAGGTGATCTGCCCACCTCGGCCTCCCAAAGTGCTGGGATTATAGGCATGAGCCACTGCACCTGGCCAACGTACTGCATTTTATTTATCCAGTGCATCATTGATGGGCATTTAGGATTATTCTCTGTCTTTGCTATTGTGAATAGTGCCATGATGAACATACACATGCATTGTCTTTATAGTAAAATGACATATATTCCTTTGGTTATGTACACAGTTATGGGATTTGCTGGCTTGAATGGTAAGTTCTTTGAGAAATCTTCAAACTGTTTTCCACAGTGGCTGAACTAATTTACATTCCCACCAGCAGTGTATAAGCATTTCCTTTTCTCTGCAACCTCACCAGTATCTGTTATTTTTGACTTTTTTTTTTTTTTTTTTTTTTTT
>NW_016805589.1:186162-204744 GCF_001698545.2 Rhinopithecus bieti
AAGTGCTGGGATTACAGGCTTGAGCCACTGCGCCCGGCCTGACTTTTTAGTAATAGCCATTCTGACTGGTGTGAGATGGTATCTCATTGTGGTTTTGATTTGCATTTATTTAATGATTAGTGATGCTGAGCATTTTTATCATATGCTTATTGTCCATGTGTATGTCTTCTTTTGAGAAGTGGCTGTTTATGTCCTTTGCCTTTTTTTTTCTTTTTTTTTTTTTTGAGACAGGGTCTTGTTCTGTCACTAAACCTCCGCCTCCTGGGTTCAAGTGATTCTCCTGCCTCAGCCTCCTGAGTAGCTGGGACTGCAGGCACATGCCACAAAGCCCAGCTTTTTTTTTTTTTTTTTGGTATTTTAAGTAGAGATGGGGTTTTAACATGTTGGCCAGGCTGATCTCGAACTCCTGATCTTAAGTGATGCACCTGCCTTTGCCTCCCAAAGTGCTAGGATTACAGGCATGAGCCTCTGTGCCCAGCCCTTTGCCCATGTTTTGATGAGGTTGTTTGGTTTTTGCTTGTTAATTTAAGTTCTTTATAGATTCTGGATATTAGACCTTTGTTGGATGCATAGTTTGCTGATATTTTCTTCCGTCCTGTAGGTTGTCTGTTTACTCTGTTCATAGTTGTTTTAATTTTTTAAATTTTACGGGTATATAATAGGTGTATATATTTATGGGGTACATGAGACATTTTGATACAAGCATGCAATGCACAATAATCACATCATGGAAAATGGGATGGCCATTCCCTTAAACATTTATTCTTTGTACAAACAATCCAATTATGCTCTTTTAGTTATTTTAAAATATACAACTAGATTATTTAGACCATAGTCGCTCTATTCTGCTATCAAATACTATGTCTTATTCATTTTTTTCTATTTTTTGTCCTCATTAAAAATCTCCACCTTCTATCCACACCCCACTAAACTTTCTAGCCTTTGTTAACCATTCTTCCACTGTTTATCTCCATGAGTTCAAATGTTTTGTTTTGTTTTGTTTTCCTTTTTGAGACAGGTCTTGCTGTGTCACCCAAGCTAGAGTGCAGTGGTATGAGCAGAACTCACTGTAGCCTTGACCTCCTGGGCTCAAGCAATCCTCCTGCCTCAGCCTCCTGAATAGCGGGGACCACAGGCATGTACTGCCATGCCCAGCTACTTTTTTGATTTGTTTTTGTAGAGATGAGGTCTCACTTTGTTACCCAGTTTGATCTTGAATTCCTGGGCTCAATTGATCCTTTCACCTCAGCCTCCAAAAGTGCTGGGGTTACAGTCATGCGCTACCATACCTGGCCTCATTTTGATTTTTAGGTACCACAAATAAGTAAGAACATATGATGTTTGTCTTTCTGTGCCTGGCTTATTTCACTTATAACATAATGACATCCAGTTTCATCCAGGTTGTTGCAAACGACTGAATCTTCTTCTTTTTTATGGCTGAATATACTCCATTGTGTATATGTACCACATTTTCTTTTCTGTTTTTTTAGACGGAGTCTCACTTTTGTCACCCAGGCTGGAGTACAATGGTGCAATCTTGGCTCACCGCAACCTCTGCCTCGTGGGTTCAAGCGATTCTCCTGCCTCAGCCTCCCAGGTAGCTAGGATTACAAGCTTGTGCCACCACACCCGGCTAATTTTGTATTTTTAGTAGACATAGGGTTTCTCCATGTTGGTCAGGCTGGTCTCGAACTCTCGGCCTCAGGTGATCTGCCCACCTCAGTTTCCCAAAGTGCTGGGATTACAGGCGTGAGCCACCGCGCCTGGCCCATTTTCTTTATCCATTCATCTGATGATGGACATGTAGGCTGCTTCCAAATCTTGGCTATTGTGAACATTGCTGCAAGGAGCATGGGAGTGCAGTTATCTCTTCAACATACTGATTTCCGTTCTTTTGGTTATATACCTAGCAGTGGGATTTCTGGATCACTTGGTAGCTCTATTTTTGGCTTTTTGAGGAAACTCCAAACTGTTCTCCTAGTGCTTGTACTATCCCATGAACAGTGTGCAAAGGTTCCCTCTTTTTCATATCTTTCCAGCATTTTTTATTGCCTGTTATTTGGATAAAAGCCATTTTAACTGTGGTAAGATGATATCTCACTGTAGTTTTGATTTGCATTTCTCTGATTATCAGTGATGTTGAGTATCTTTTCATATACCTGCTTGCTATTTGTATGTCTTCTTTTGAGAAACATCTATTCAACTCTTTTGCCCATTTTAAAATTATTAGATTTTTTTGGGGCCGGGCGCGGTGGCTCAAGCCTGTAATCCCAGCACTTTGGGAGGCCGAGACGGGCGGATCACAGGGTCAGGAGATCGAGACCATTCTGGTTAACATGGTGAAACCCTGTCTCTACCAAAAAATACAAAAAACTAGCCGGGCGAGGTGGCGGCGCCTGTAGTCCCAGCTACTCGGGAGGCTGAGGCAGGAGAATGGCATAAACCCAGGAGGCGGAGCTTGCAGTGAGCTGAGATCCGGCCACTGCACTCCAGCCTGGGCGACAGAGTGAGACTCCGTCTCAAAAAAAAAAAAAAAAAAAAAAAAAATTATTAGATTTTTTTTTTTCTATAGCGTTGTTTGAGCTCCTTCTATATTCTGGTTATTCATCACTTGTTAGATAGGTAGTTTGTAAATATTTTCTGTCAATCTGTGGGTTGTCTCTTCACTTTGTTGATTGTTTGCTTTGCTGTGCAGGAGGTTTTTAAGTTGATGTGATCCCATATATTCATTTTTTTCTTTTGGTTCCCTGTGATTACAGAGTATTACTCAAGAAATTTTTGCCCAGACTGATGTCCTGGAGAGTTTCCCCAATGTTTTCTTGTAGTTGTTTTATAGTTTAATGCCTTAGATTTAAGTCTTTAATCTATTTTAATTCAATGTTTGTATCTGGTGGTGAGAGATAGGGGTCTAGTTTCATTCCTCTGCATATGGCTATCTAGTTTCCCAGCACAGACTGCTTTTTCTTGAGTGTATGTTCTTGGCACCTTTGTCAAAAATGAGTTCACTATAGGTATGTGGATTTATTTTTTGGTTTTTTATTCTGTTCCATTAGTCTCTATGTCTGTTTTTATGCCAGTACTGTACTGTTTTGGTTACTCTATCTCTATGGTATAATTTGAAGTCAGGTAATGTGATTCTTCCAGTTTTGTTCTTTTTGCTCAAGATATCTTTAGGTATTATGGGTATTTAGTAGTTTCATATAAATTTTCAAATTGTCTTTTCTATTTCTGTGAAGAATGTCCATGGTATTTTGAAAGAGATTGCATTGAATTTGTAGATTACTTTGGGTAGTATGTACATTTTAACAATGTTGATTCTTCCAATCCGTAAACATGGAATATCTTTCCATTTTTTGGTGTCCTCTTCAATTTCTTTCATCAGCATTTTACATTTTTCTCTGTAGAGATCTTTCACTTCTTTGATTAATTCCTAGGTATTTAATTTTATTCATGGCTATTTTAAATGGGATTACTTTTTAATTTCATTTTCAGATTGTTCACTGTTGACATATAGAAATACTACTAATTTTTGTATGTTGATTTTGTATCTGGCAACTTTACTGAATTTATTGTTATAATAGTTTTTTGGGGTCTTTAGATTTTTCAAAAATGAGATTATATCATCTGCAAACAAGGATAATTTGATTTCTTCCTTTCTAATTTGGATGTCCTTTATGTCTTCTCTCTCTCTCTCTCTGTTTTTGAGATGAGGCCTTGCTTTGTTGCCCAGGCTGGTCTCGAACTCCTGGGCTCAAGCAATCCTCCCGCCTCAGCCTCCCAAAGTACTGGGATTACAGGTGTAACTCACTTCGCCTGACCTAGGAAACCCTTTATTTCTTTCTCTTGTCTAATTGCTGTAGCTAAGAGTACTATGTTGAGTAACAGTGGTGACAGTGGGCATCCTTGTCATATTCTAGATCCTAGAGAAAAGGCTTTGAGTTTTTGCCTACTCAGTATGATACTAGCTGTGAGTCTGTCATATATGACTTTTACTATGTTGAGGTATGTTCCTTTTATACCCAGATTTTTTAGGGTTTTTAAAATTTCAACAGCTTTGGGGAACAGGTTGTTTTCAGTCATATGGATAAGTTCTTTAGTGGTGATTTCTGAGATTTTGGTGTACCTGTCACCCAAGCAGTGTACATGGTACTTAATATGTGTAGTTTTTATCTCTAACTCCCCTCCCACCCTTCCCTCCAAGTCCCCTAAATCCATTATATCATTCTTAAGTCTTTGCATTCTCATACTTAGCTCCCACTTGTATGTGAGAATATACAATATTTGATTTTCTATTTCTGAGTTACTTCACTTAGAATAGTGGCATCCAGGTCCACCCAAGCTGCTGCAAAAGCTATTATTTTATTTAGTTTATGGCTGAGTAGTATTGCATAGTGTATATATGCCACATTTTCTTTATCCACTTGTTGGCTGATGGGCATTTAGGTTGGTTCTATATTTTTGCAATTGTGAATTGTGCTGCTATCAACATGGCTTGCTCATGTGTCTTTTTCATATAATGACTTCTTTTCCTTTGGGTAGATACCTGATAGTGGGATTGCTGGATCAAATAATAGCTCTACTTCTATATCTTTAAGAAATCTCCAAACTGTTTTCCATAGTAGTTGTGCTGGTTTACATTCCCACCAACAGTATAAAAGAGTGTCCTTTTCACCACATTCATGCCAACAACTATTACTTTTTGATTTTTAAATTATGGTCATTCTTGCAGGAGTAAGGTAGTGTCTCATTGTGCATTAGGAAATTTAGTATACAATAAAGACAGCATTTTTATTGAAGAAAGGATGCATTTTAAAAAACAAGTATTTTCAAAAATGTAGGAAGGATTGTGGTTACTTACAGAAACAGTAGTACAGTCGGAAAAATTCAGCACAATACATATTAGTGGAATTCATCTGATCAAACTTAAAATATTATTCCTTGCATTATAGTTCTGAGCAGTTACCATAGATAATAGTTCTACTGTGTTGTTCACTTTAAACTAGAGCAAGAAACTTTTCTAATTAGTGGAATTGGGATGCTGTGTAGCTGATGTTGGCCTGGTAAATGCTTAATACACAAGTATATGCATATATATGTATGCATATACATATATTATAAATTTCACTGATATAAAGGATGTTTGGTAAATAGTTTAAAAATAGTAATAAACGGGCTGGGCGCGGTGGCTCAAGCCTGTAATCCCAGCACTTTGGGAGGCCGAGACGGGCGGATCACGAGGTCAGAAGATCCAGACCATTCTGGCTAACACGGTGAAACCCCGTCTCTACTAAAAAAATACAAAAAAACTAGCCCAGCGCGGTGGCGGGCGCCTGTAGTCCCAGCTACCCGGAGGCTGAGGTGGGAGAATGGCGTAAACCCGGGAGGCGGAGCTTGCAGTGAGCTGAGATCCGGCCACTGCACTCCAGCCTGGGCGACAGAGCGAGACTCCGTCTCAAAAAAAAAAAAAAAAAAGTAATAAAACATATAATTCTCCCTATTATCAATTATCATAGAATGTTTTCCTCGATTTTTGCTGAACTTTTCTATCCATGACCTATCTATGGTTGTAATTGACAAGTGTAGTTCTCACATGAATGTCTGTTGGTATTTTCATTTATCTTAACAAATAATATAGAGTAAAATGACAAAGACATTGAATCTTGACCTGTTTGTCTATGATGTGACTTCCTGGCTGCATTGGATAATACCTCTTAAATAATGGAAAATTATTTGATTATTTTTGTCCTATTCACAATGTAACAGCTACAAATACGATACACTTTAAAAAAATTATAGTATACTTACCTTTTTTTATTTCAATAGGTTTTTGGGGAACAGTATTTGCTTACATGAATGAGTTCTTTCTTTAGTGGTGATTTCTGAGATTTTGGTGCATCCATCACCCGAGCAGTATGCATTGTACCCAGTTTGTAGTCTTTTATTCCTCACCCCCTTCCCACCCTTTCCCCCTGAGTCCCCAAAGTCCATTGTATTATTCTTATGCCTTGCATCGTCATAGCTTAGCTCCCATTTATGAATGAGAACATGTGGTGTTTGGTTTTCCATTCCTGAGTTACTTCACTTAGAATAATGGTCTCCAGTTCCATCCAGGTTGCTGAGAATGTCATTATTTCATTCCTTTTTATGGCTGACTAGTATTTCATGGTGTATATATATATTTATATATACCACAATTTCTTTATACACTTGTTGATTAATGGGCATTTGGGCTGATTCCATATTTTTACAATTGCGAATTGTGCTGCTATAAGCATGTGTGTTCAAGTGTCTTTTCCATATAATGACTTCTTTTCTTCTGGGTAGATACCCAGTAGTGGGATTGCTGGATCAAATGGTAGTTTTACTTTTAGTTCTTTAAGGAATCGCCACAGTGTTTTCCATAGTGGTTGTACTAGTTTACATTCCCACCAGCAGTGTAAAACTGTTCCATTTTCACCACATCCTGGCCAACATCTATTATTTTTTTATTATGGCCATTTTTGCAAGAGTAAGGTGGTATCACATTATTGTTTTAATTTGCATTTTCCTGATAATTAGTGATGCTGAGCATTTTTTTTCATATGTTTGTTGGCTGTTTGCATATCTTCTTTCGAGAATTGTCTGTTTACGTCCTTAGCCCACTTTTTGATGGGATTTTTTTTTTTCTTACTGGTTTGTTTGAGTTCCTTGTAGGTTCTGGATATTAGTCCTTTGTCTGACGCAGAGATTGTGAATGTTTTCTCCCACTCTGTGGGTTGTCTGTTTACTTTGCTAATTCTTTTCTGTGCAGAAGCTTTTTAGTTTAATTGGGTCCCATTTATTTATTTTTGTTGCAGTTACACTTTCTTTTGGGTTCTCAGTCATGAATTTTTTGCCTAAGCCAATGTCTAGAAGAGTTTGTCTGCTGTTATATTTTAGAATTTTTATGGTTTCAGGTTTTAGATTTAAGTATTTGATTCATCTTGAGTTGATTTTTGTATAAGGTGAGAGATGAGGATCCAGTTTCATTCTTCTACATGAGGCTTGCTGGTTATCCCAGCACCATTTCTTGAATAACGCATCCTTTCCACACTTTGTTTTTGTATGCTTTGTTGAAGATCAGTTGGCTGTAAGTATTTGACTTTATTTCTTGGTTCTCTGTTCCATTTCATAGGTCTGTGTGCCTGTTTTTATACCAGTACCATGCTGGTTTGATAACTATAGCCTTTTAGTAGAATTTAAAGTCAGGTAGTGTGATGCTTTCAGATTTCTTCTTTTTGTTTTGTATTGCCTTTGGAATGTGGGCTCTTTTTTGGTTCCATATGAACGTTAGAATTGTGTTTTTCTAGTCCTGTGAAGAATGATAATGACATTTTTTTTTTTAAGCATTTTTTTTTTTTTTGATTATACTTTAAGTTCTAGGGTACATGTGCATAATGTGCAGGTTTGTTACACATATGATATACTTATGCCATGTTGGGTGTGCTGCACCCATCAACTCGTCAGCACCCATTCAATTCATCATTTATATTCATGTATAACTCCCCAATGCAATCCCTCCTCCTCCACCTCCCCCTCCCCATGATTGGCCCCAGTGCCGTGATGTCCCCTTCCCGAGTCCAAGTGATCTCATTGTTCAGTTCCCACCTATGAGTGAGAACATGCGGTGTTTGGTTTTCTCTTCTTGTGATAGTTTGCTAAGAGATGATGGTTTCCAGCTGCATCCATGTCCCTACAAAGGACCGCAAACTCATCCTTTTTTTATGGCTGCAAGTATTCCATGGTGTATATGTTGCCACATTTTCTTAATCCAGTCTGTCACTGATGACATTTGGGTGATTCCAAGTCTTTGCTATTTGTGAATAGTGCCGCAATAACATACGTGTACATGTGTCTTTGTAGTAGCAATAATTATTTAATCCTTTGGGTATATACCCAGTTAGTGGCATGCTGGGGTCATATGGTACATCTAGTTCTAGATCCTTGAGGAATTGCCATACTGTTTTCCATAATGGTTGAACTAGTTTACAATCCCCACCAACAGTGTAAAAGTGTTCCTATTTCTCACATTCCTCTGTCCAACACCTGTTGTTTCCTGACTTCTTAATGATGCCATTCTAACTGGTGTGGAGATGCGTATCTCATTTGTGGTTTTGATTTGCATTTCTCGATGGGCGAGTGATGATGAGCATTTTTTCATGTGTCTGTTGCTGGTATGAATATCTTCTTTTGAGAAATGTCTGTCTCATATCCTTCCCCACTTTTGATGGGTTGTTTGTTTTTTTCTCGTAGTAATTTGTTTGAGTTCTTTGTAGATTCTGGATATTAGCCTTTGTCAGACGAGTAGGTTGCAAAAATTTTTCTCCCATTCTGTAGGTTGCCTGTTCACTCTGATGGTGTTTCTTTTGCTGTGCAAAAAGCTCTTTAGGTTTAATTAGATCCCATTTGTCAATTTTTGCTTTTGCTGCCGTTGCTTTTTGGTGTTTTAGGACATGAAGTCCTTGCCCATGCCTATGTCCTGAATGGTACTAGTCCTAGATTTTCTTCTAGGGTTTTATGGTATTTAGTCTAACATTTAAGTCTCTAATCCCATCTTGAATTAAATCTTCGTAGAGGGGTAAGGAAGAAGGATCCAGTTTCAATGCTTTCTACTTATGGGCTAGCCAATTTTCCCAGCACCATTTATTAAATAGGGAATCCTTTCCCCATTTTCTTGTTTCTCTCAGGTTTGTCAAAATCAGATGGCTGTAGATGTGCGGTTATTATTTCGAGGGACTCTGTTCTGTTCCATTGGCTTATATCTCTGTTTTGGTACCAGTACCATGCTGTTTGGTTACTGTAGCCTTGTAGTATGTTTGAGTCAGGTAGCGTGACGCCTCCAGGCTTTGTCCTTTTGACTTAGGATTGTCTTGGCAATGCGGGCTCTTTTTTGGTTCCATATGACATTTTGCTGGGAATTGCATTGAATCTATAGATTGCTTTTGACACTATGGTCATTTTCACAGTATTGATTCTTCCCATCCATGAACATGGAATATATTCCATTTGTTTGTGTCATCTATGATTCCTTTCAGCAGTGTTTTGTAGTTTTCCTTGTAGAGATCTTTCACCTCCTTGGTTAAGTGTATTCCTAAGTGTATTAGTCAGGGTTCTCTAGAGGGACAGAACTAATAGGCTAAATGAGTATATAAAGGGGAGTTTATTAAGGAGTATTAACTCACACAATCACAAGGCCCAACAATAGGCCATCTGCAAGCTGAGGAGCAAGAAATCCAATCTGAGTTCCAAAGCTGAAGAACTTGGAATCTGATGTTCAAAGGGAGGAAGCATCCAGCACGGGAGAAAGATGTAGGCTGGGAGGCTAAGCCTGTCTAATCTCACCACGTTCTTCTGTCTGCTTTTATTCTGGCTGCACTACCAGCTGATTAGATCGCATCCACCCAGATTGAGGGTATGTGTGTCTTTCCCAGTCCACTGATACAAATGTTAATCTCTTTTGATAATACCCTCACATGTCTACGGCCATACCACCCTGAACGCGCCCGATCTTGTCTGATAATACCCTCACAGACACACCCAGGAACAATACTTTGCATCCTTCAATCCAATCAAGTTGACACTCAGTATTAACCATCACAAGTCCACCCCTTGTCAACGTGAACCCATACACACCTCCTGAAATTATAGATAATTTTCAAATTAAGACAACAAGGTCATAATTATTCCTAACATAATACAACTATCCTTCATACAACCAAGAATGCACTAATTCCTAACCCAAATGCTATTACATAAAGTTAACATTTAAACGTTGATATGAAGTCAATAAATCTTATGTCACATGATACATGAAAAAGGAGATAAAATGCAGATATTTTCTTAGTAGAAGTATATAAATGCACAAACATGTTTTTAACAAAGAAGGAGGAAATACTCATGACAATTACAGTCCTCATTTCTGCAACTGGTCGTGTGGTTTGTAGCTGGTGTTGATGACTACTTTTTTCTACTACTCATTCTGTATTCCCTTTGCCTTCAGCAAGCACCTCAGCAGGTAGTGGTTTTTTCCTGGTGTAGTGACCCAAACCTTCATATCCAAAGGATCTGGGCCATTTGTAGTCCTGCCTGGATTGTGCTGTTGTAGTTTCCCATTAACCTTAATCACAGGGCATGGTAATACTAAGAGACACCTAAGGGATCTCGAGTATTCCATGCATACTCTTCCTTACCTCCATTGTGGAGTAGTAGACTGATTTCATCTTGAGAGTCTGGGTCAGTCACCCCAGTCAACACTGTAACTTCCTTCTTAGGCTGTTGGTTTAAAGGTAGGAGGAACCCAAAATGTCCAGGTGGCAATCTTAATTTCCAGTTTAATGGAATCGTTGTTGTGTCTTCTGGTGGTAACATTCCTCCCTCTGGAACTAAGACCTCTAGGCCAGCAGAACATAATGTCACAGAGACAGGAAGTAAAAATTTTGCTAGTGGGTCACTAGGGGTGATGGTAAGTGGTGCCACTTCCACTTCCACCCCTTGATTCCTGGACCCATGAATTCTGGTTATGGGAGAAACAGTACCGTATATTGGATGCTGATTCAGAGCATACACAACCTTCTGGAGAATTTTGCCATAGCCCTGCAAAGTATTGTCACCTAGTTGACATTGTAATTGTGACTTCAAAAGGCCACTCCATCATTCTATCAACCCAGCTGCTTCAGGATGATGGGGAACATGGTAAGACCAGTAAATTCCATAAGCATAAGCCCACTGCTGCACTTCTTTAGTTGTAAAGTGAGTGCCTTGGTTAGAGGCAATGCTATGTGGAATACCATGATGGTGTATAAGGCATTCCATGAGTCCACAGATGGTAGTCTTGGCAGAAGCAGTGTGTTCAGGATAGTCAAACCCCTATCCAGAGTGTCTATTCCAGTGAGGACAAACCGCTGCCCTTTCCATGATGGAAGAGGTCCAATATAATCAACCTGCCACTAGGTAGCTGACTGATCACCCTGAGGAATGGTGCCATATCAAAGGCTCAGTGTTGGTCTCTGCTAATGGCAAATTGGGCACTCAGCAGTGGCCATAACCAGGTGAGCCTTGGTGAGTGGAAGCCCATGTTGCTGAGCCCATGCGTAACCTCCATCCCTGCCACCATGGCCACTTTGTTCATGGGCCCATTGGGTGATGACAGGAGTGGCTGGGGAAAGAGGCTGAGTGGCGTCCACAGAATGAGCCATCCTATCCACTTGATTATTAAAATCCTCCTCTGCTGAGGCCACCCGTTGGTGAGCACTCACATGGGATACAAATATCTTCACAGTTTTTGACCACTCAGAGAGGTCCATTCACATACCATTTCCCCAAATTTCTTTGTCACCAATATTCTAATCATGCTTCTTCCAAGTCCCTGACCATCCAGCCAAACTACTGGCTACAGCCCATGAATCAGTATATAATTGCACATTTGGCCATTACTCCTTCCATGAAAAGTGCACAACCAGGTGCACCAATGGAAGTTCTGCCCACTGGGAAGATTTCCCTTCATTGCTGTCCTTCAGGTATGTCCTTGGAAGGGGCTGTAGTGCTGCAGCTGTCCACTTTCAGGTGGTGCCTGCATATCATGCAGAACCATCTGTGAACCAGGCCTTAGTCTTCGCTTCCTCTGTCAGCTGATCATAGGGAACTCCCTATGGGGCCATTGATGCAAGCTGGGGAAGAGAAGGTAGGGTGGCAGGAGTGAAGACCCTGGGCATTTGAGCCACTTCCTCATGTAACTTACTTGTGCCTTCAGGAACTGCTTGAGCCTGATCACATATATACCACTTCCATTTGATGATGGAATGCTGCTGTGCATGCCCCACTTTATGGCTAGATGGGTCAGAAAGTACCCAGTTCATGATAGGCAGTTCAGGTTGCTTGGTGACTTGATGACCCATAGTCAAATGTTCAGTTTCCACCAAAGCCCAGTAACAGGCCAAGAGCTGTCTCTCAAAAGGACAGTAGTTAGCTGCAGAAGATGGAAGGGCCTTGCTCCAAAATCCTAGAGGTCTCCACTGTGATTCACTTATGGGGGCCTGCCAAAGGCTCCAAACAGCATCCCTATCTGCCACTGACACCTCAAGCACCATTGGATCTGCTGGGTCATATGGCCCAAATGACAAAGCAACTTGCACAGCAGCCTGGACGTGTTGTAGAGCCTTCTCCTATTCTGGACTCCATTCAAAAGTGAGAGCCTTTTGGGTCACTCGATAAATGGGCAGGAGTAATATACCCAAATGAGGAATGTGTTGCCTGCAAAATCCAAATAGGCCCAAATAAGCCTCTTTTATGGTTGTAGGAGGGGCCAAATGCAGCAACTTATCTTTCACCTTAGAAGGAATATCTCGACAGGCCCCACTCCACTGGACCCCTAGAAATTGTACTGAGGTAGAAGGTTCCTGAATTTTAGTCATTTATTTTCCATCCTCTGGCATGCAAATGTCTCACCAATAAGCCCAGTGTGTTTGCTACTTCTCGCTCACTGGATCCAATCAGCAAAATGTCATCAATGTAATGAACCAGTGTGATATATTATGGGAGGGAAAATCAATCAAGGTCTCTCCAAACAAAATTATGACACAAAGCCGGAGAGTTGATATACCCCTGAGGTAGGATGGTAAAGGTATTTTGCTGACCTTGCCAGCCAAAGTCAAATTGCTTCTGGTGGGCCTTATGGACAGGAATGGAGAAAAAGGCATTTTCCAAATCAATGGCTGCATACCAGATACCAGGAGATGTGTTAATTTGTTAAAGCAATGAAACCACATCTGGTACAGCAACTGCGACTGGAGTTAACACTTGATTAAGCTTATGATAATCCACTGTCATTCTCCAAGATCCATCTGTCTTCTTCACAGGCCAAATAGGAGAGCTGAATGGGGATGTGGTGGGAATCACAACCCCTGCAGCTTTTGAGTCCTTAATGGTGACACTAATCTCTGCAACCCCTCCAGGGATGCGATATTGTTTTTGATTTACTATTTTTCTAGGTAGAGGCAGCCATATTTGGCCTTCCTATTTGGCCTTTCCCATCATAATAGCCCTCATCCTACCAGTCAGGGGGCCAATGTGGGGGTTTTGCTAGCTGCTAAGTATGCCTATGCCAATTATGCATTCTGGCACTGGGGAAATGACCACAGGATGAGTCCAGGGACCCACTGGACCCACTGTAAGTCAGACTTGAGCTAAAACTCCATAAGCCTCTACTTTAACTGGAGGACCACAATGACGTTTTGGGTCCCCTGGAGTCAGCATCAGCTCAGAGACAGTGTTCAGTAATCCCTGACATGTCAATCATTTCCCTTTCCCCAATACACAGTTACTCCGGTAAAAAGCCATAGGTCTCCATGGGGAAGGATAGGAGAAAGATTAACAGCATAAATTGTTGTCAGTGTAGTGGGGTCCTTCCTCAAGGGGACCCAGCCTCCCCTTCATTCAAGGGATTCTAGGTCTGTAAACTGGTTTAAGTCTGGAAATTGATTGAGGGGCTGTGATTCTCTGTTTTTATAATTCAAATTAGTCTTTTGTCCACTTGACCTGGAAGTTTTCTGCTTTTATAAATTAAATAAGAATGCAGTAGGCTTCCTATCATTTTCACTTCTAGGAACACATGATTAATAACTGATGCCAGAGATCTACATGAGTCAGACTATTCTGATTGCTCTTTTGCCTCTGCTGTCCATTATGATAGTTACGTCCACCTTGCCTTTGACAGTTGAGTGGCCTCTGCCACCCCGAGATCCAATTATTCCCATTGCATTTAAATTTTGTAGTTGAGTAACTGTGGTTCCTACTTTAAAATCTGATATACAGAGAAGAGCAATCACAAAGCTCTTCAAGGATGCAGGTGCTCCCCTCACAAATCTATTTTGCAAAGTATTAGTAAAGGGTATATCTTCTGGACCCTCCCAGCTGGGATGAGTAGGTCTAAAGTGACTAATCCACTCCACCATCCCAATCCCCCTAAACCTTTGGATCCCTTCCTCTACATTAAACCAAGGGAGATCAGGCATTTCCAGCTTGCTCACAGTGGGCCATCTTTAAATCCATATTTCAGCTAACCAAGCACATAAATTATTAGAACCTTTTAAAACTCCCTGAGCTGCAACATTAAATGCAGAATCCCTGCTTAATCGGCCCAAATCAATAAATTCAGCCTGATCCAATGCCTTGGATCTATGTTCCTTCCACCATTATCCCACACCCTTAATATCCATTCCTATGCCTGTCCTCCAGATTTGTGCTTATATAAATTAGAAAGCTCAAGCAGTTCTTTTTGAGTGTAGCACACCTCCTCGTGGGTCACACTCTGAGCCTCACCCCTAGGGCCCTCCTGGGACTTTAATCTAGTTATAGGTCTAGAAGCAAACAGTGGTGGTAGCGGGTGGGTCCTGAGGAGAATCAACATTATCTTGCCTGGCAACTGCCTCAGGGGAGGCCATCACTGTTGCCTCAGGCAGTGCAGGATTTATCTCCTCAGACAAAAGTGAAAAGGGTGATAGCAGTGTGAGCTGGGGAGGGCATGTTGCCACTACTGGGGATGAGAAAACAGTTTCTTCTGGCAAAAAAAAGGTTCATCAGAATTTACAATCTCAGTGTCCCCAGCTTCATCAGGGTCCTTTCACATGTCCCCATTCCAAATTTTAGGGTCCCATTCTTTTCCAATCAATGCCCCCGCTTCAACAGTGGACACCTGGCAAGGCTGTGCATGCACTGTTCATTTTAGTTCAGCCACTGGTATAAGAACTTGTGTCTGACTTCCCGCAATTTTAGCTCTTTCTCTACAGGAGATAAGACTCTCACTCAGGGAAATCTTAGCAGATTTGAGGCTCAGTATCCGCTTCTGAAGCCAGGAATTAGAATCCCTAAGTACATCATTTTCTTACCTCACTTTGTCCAGTGAACTTAGGAGCAACCAACCAACTTCATTATGTTCCTTGGTTCCCCACATATGGTCAAAGGTATTATATATAGAGTTACTAAACTCCTTGCCTCTCATGAGCAGTGAATCAGGACTGTCAAATGAATTTATTTTACGTAACTCTGTAAACAGTTCATGCCAAGGACTATCAGTATTCTCCATACTATTAGAAGTACAGTCCTTAGCATTTTTGGGTCTAATCATATTAAGCAGCCAACCCCAAAACCAATGAAAGAACTCCATCCTTAATATTCTGTTCCTCTAGAACCACTGCTGGGACCAAAATCTGTATTAGTCAGGGCTCTCTAGAGGGACAGAACTAATAGGATAGATGTATATATAAAGGGGAGTTTATTAAGGAATATTAACTCACATGATCACAAGGTCCCACAATAGGCCATCTGCAAGCTGAGGAGCAAGCAAGCCAATCCAAGTCCCAAAGCTGAAGAACTTGGAGTTCAATGTTCAAGGGCAGGAAGCATTCAGCACAGGAGAAAGATGTAGGCTGGGAGGCTAAGTCAGTCCAATCTCTCCACATTCTTCTGCCTGTTTTTATTCTGGCTGCGCTGGCAGCTGATTAGATTGTGCCCATCCAGATTGAGGGTGGATCTGCTCTTCCCAGTCCACTGACTCAAATGTTAATCTCCTTTGATAACACCCTCACAGATACACCCAGGAACAATACTTTGCATCCTGTAACCCAATCAAGTTGACACTCAGTATTACCATCACACTAAGTATTTTGGGTTTTTTTGCAGCTGTTGTAAAAGAGATTGAGTTCTTAATTTGATTCTAAGCTTGGTTATTGTTGGTGTATAGCAGTGTTACTGATTTGCGTGCATTGATTTTGTATCCTGGAACTTTACTGAATTCATTTATCAGCTCTAGGAGCTTTTTGGATGAGTCTTTAGGGTTTTCAGAGTACATGATCATATTGTCAGTGAACAGCAACAGTTTAACTTCCTCTTTTCCAATTTGGATGCCCTTTATTTCTTCCTCTTGTCTGATTTCTCTGACTGGGACTTTCAGTGTCTATGTTGAATAGAAGTGGTGAAAATGGGCATCCTTGACTTATTCCAGGTCTCAGGGGGAATGCTTTCAACTTTTCTCCCGTTCAGTATGATGTTGGCTGTGGGTTTGTCATAGATGGCTTTTATTACTTTAAGGCATGTCCCTTCTATGCCAATTTTCTTGAGGGTTTTTATCATAATGGGATTTTGAATTTTATCAAATGCTTTTTCAGCATCAATTGAAATGATATATGGTTTTGGTCTTCATTTTGTTCATATGATGTATCATATTAATTGATTTGTGTATGCCGAATCATCCTCATATCCCTGGAATAAATCCCACTTGGTCATAATAAGTGATCTTTTAACTGTATTGTTGAATTCAGTTTGCTAGTATTTTGTTGAGGACTTTTGCATCAATATGTCAGATATATTGGCCTGCAGTTTTATTTTATTTTGATGTGTCATTGTTTGGTATCAGGATAATACTGGCCTCATAGAGTTAGTCTGGAAGTTAACCCCTCCTCTAGTTTTTGGAATAGTTTGAATAGGATGGTACTAGTTCTTCTTTAAATGTTTGGTAGAATTTGGCAGTGAAGCCAGTGGGTCCCAGGCTTTACTTTGCTGGGAGATTTTTGTTACAATTTTGATCTAATTACTTGTTATTGGTCTGGTTAGGTTTTAATTTCTTCATAGTTCAACCTTGGTAAGTTGTATGTGTCTAAGAATTTATCCATTTCCTCTAGATTTTTAAATTTATTGGCATATAGTGGCTCATCATAGCCACTAATGATCCTTTGAATTTCTGCAGAATCCATTGTAATGGCTCCTTTTTCAGCTCTGATTTTATTTATTTGGGTCTTCTCTCTTTTTTTCTTCATTAGTCTGTTCAAAATTTGTCAATTTTATTTATCTCTTCAAAAGATTGACTTTGTTTTGTTGATCTCTTGTGTTTTCATCATTTCAAATATATTTCTGCTTTGATCTTTATTATTTTCTCTACTAATTTTGGATTCAGTTTGCTCTTGCTTTTCTAGTTCTTTAGGATATACAGTTAGGTTATTTAATTGAGGTTTTCATTCTTTTCCAATGTAGGCAATTACAGCTATAAATTTCCCTCTAATAGTACTGCTTTCGCTGTATCCCATAGGTTTTGGTATGTTGTGTTTCCATTATCATTTGTTTGAATCAAATTTTCAATTTCCTTTTAAATTTCTTTATTGACCCACTGGTCATTCAGGAGCATATTGTTTAATTTCCATGTGTTTGTATAGTTTCCAAAATTCCTATTTTTTATTTCTAATTTTACTTCATTGTGGTCAGAGAAGATTCTTGATATGATATCATTAAAAAAATGTTTTAGGACTTGTATTGTGGATAGCATATGGTCTATCCTTGAGAATGATTCATGTGCTGAGGAGAAGAATGTGTATTCTGCAGCTGTTGGATGAAATGTTCCATAAATATCTATTAGGTCAATTTGTTCTATAGTGCAGATCAAGTCTGAAGTTTCTTTTGTGAGTTCTGTCCAATACTGAAAGTGGGGTGTTGAAGTCTCCACCTATTATTGTATTGTGATCTCTCTATCTCTTTTAGCTCTAATACTATTTCCTTTTTGTATCTGGGTGCTCTAATGGTGGGTGCATATATATTTATAATCATTGTATTCTCTTGCTGAATTGACCCCATTATCATTATACAAAGACCTTCTTTGTCTCTTCTTACAGTTTTCGTCTTGAGATCTATTTTATCTGTTACAAGTGTAGTTACTCCTGCTCCTATTTTGTTTCCATTAGCAAGGAATATCTTTTCCCAACCCTTTATTTTCCAGTCTATGTGTATCTTCATAGGTGACGTATTTCTTGTGGGCAACAGATCATTGGGTCATGTTTTTTCATCCATTCAGTCACTTTATGTCTTTTTATTGGAGGGTTTAGTCCATTTACATTCAGTATTTTCATTTAAGTAGGAACTTACTCCTGCCATTTTGTAATTTGTTTTCTCGTGGTTTCATGATCATCTCTCCCTTCTTTTTTTCTTCTCATCTTCTTTTTCAAGAAAATAATTTTCTCTGGTGGTATGATTTAATTTCTTGCTTTTTATTTTTTGTGTATCCACTGTATGTTTTTTGATTTGAGGTTACATGAGGTTTATGACTTATCTTATGACCCATTATTTTAAATTGATGGCAACTTAACAGATTGCATAAACAAAAACAAACACACAAAAGGAAAACTAATAAAAGTTCTACACTTTAACTTTATCCTTCTGCTTTTTAACTATGTTGTGGCCTGATCTTGGCTCACTGCAACCTCCGCCTCCTAGGTTCAAGCGATTCTCCTGCCTTAGCCTACTGAGTAGCTGGGACTATAGGCACGTGCCACCACACCCAGCTAATTTTTATATTTTTAGTAGAGACAGGGTTTCACCATGTTGGCCAGGGCGGTCTCTATCTCTTGACCTAGTGATCCGCTCATCTTGGCCTCCCAAAGTGCTGGGATTATGGGTGTGAGCCACCATGCCTGGCCAGATTGTCATTATTTTTGATCAGTTCATCATTTTTTCTTTCTACTTAAGATAAGTTGGCCAGGCGCAGTGGCTCAAGCCTGTAATCCCAGCACTTTGGGAGGCTGAGAC
>NW_016805589.1:205026-248183 GCF_001698545.2 Rhinopithecus bieti
GGCCGGGTGCAGTGGCTCAAGCCTGTAATCCCAGCACTTTGGGAGGCTGAGACGGGCGGATCACGAGGTCAGGAGATCGAGACCATCCTGGCTAACATGGTGAAACCCCGTCTCTACTAAAAAATACAAAAAACTAGCCGGGCGAGGTGGCGGGCGCCTGTAGTCCCAGCTACTTGGGAGGCTGAGGCAGGAGAATGGCGTGAACCCAGGAGGCGGGGCTTGCAGTGAGCTGATATCCGGCCATTGCACTCCAGCCTGGGTGGCAGAGCGAGACTCCGTCTCAAAAAAAAAAAAAAAAAAAAAAAAAAAAAAAAATAAGTTTACATACTACAATTACACTGTTATAATATTTTGTGTTTTTCTGTATGCTTATTCTTACCAGTAAATGTCTGGGCATTGAAGAGCTAGGTATTTCTTGTAGTCTTTGCAGTCTGGGCTTGTTTGTCCCTGTCGTTGAGAAGGTTTTCCAGAAGGTTTTTATTTGAAGGAGCTTGGGCCTCAATCCCAATAATGCTGTGGTTTTTGCAGACTCGTAGAGGTACCATCTTGGAGGTGTTGAATAAGATCCAGAATGATTATCTGGATTGCCAGGCAAAAACACTTGTTCTTTTGCCTTCTGTCAAACAGTTTCTTTCTTTCTCTCTCTCTCTTAAGGTGCTGGGCCACCTTGAACTAGGGGTATGGTGATGCAAGCACTCCTGTGGCCCCCACCTTGGATTGTCCTGGGTCAGACCTGTAGCCAGCACAGCACTAGGTCTTGTCCAAGGCCCACTGTAACCACTACCTGACTATCACCTATGTTCACTCAAGGCCCTAGGTCTCTAAGATCAGCAGGGGGTGATGCCAGCCAAGTTTGCATCCTTCCCTTTAGGGTAGCAAGTTCCCCCAGGCGCTGGACAGGCCCAGAGATGCTACCTGGGAGCCAGGATTGGAGTCAAAATACTTAGAAATTTGCCTGATGTTTTATTTAACTATGGCTAAGCCAGCACTCAAAACACAAGACAAAGTCCTTCCCATTCTTCCCTCCCCTTTCCACAGGCAGAGATGCCTCTCCCTGTGGCCAGTACTACCACTGGTCCACAGGGATTCTACCTGGCCACTGCTGATGTTCACTTAAAGCTTAACAGCTGTTCAGTTATGTTGTGGTAAATGCTGCCAGGCCTGGGACTCTTCAAGGAAGTGGGCACCCCTCTGTCCTGGGGAAGATCCAAATATGCTGTCCAGGAGCCAAAGCCTGGACTTGGGGACCCCAAGAGCATGCTTGTTGCTCTACTCCACTGTGGCCAAACTGGTACCAAAGGTGCAAGACAAAGTCCCCTTTACTTTTTCTTCTGTTTCTGTCAAACAGAAGGAGTCTTCCACTGTAGCCACCACAACTAGGAATGTGCTGGATCACACCTGAAGTCAACATATCTCAGAACCTAAGGCCCACAGCGTAATACCTGGATATCACTGCTGGTTATTTGGTGCCCAAGGGCTCTTTAGTCAGCAGGTGATTAATCTTGCCAGGACTGGGTCCTTCCCACCAAGGCAATGGGTTTTCTATTTGTCCAGTGTGTGTCTAGAAATATCATCTGTGAGCTAAGGCCTGGAATGGGTGCCTCATGACTCTGCTCAATGCCCTGTCCTACTGTGGCTGAGCTGGTATCCAAGATGCAAGACAAAGTCCTCTTTACTCTTTGCTCTCCTGTCCTTAAGCAGAAGGAAGGAGTCACTTTTGTTGCTGCAAGCTTCACTGCCTGGGATTAGGGGAGAGGTGGCACAAGCACTCCCTTAGCTGCCCCAGCCGATGACTTCCTAGGTCGTATGCCACCCTATCCCTCTGGTTCTGAGCCCAGTCCAGCACTAGGAGTTACCTAGGAATTGCAATCCTTGTGTCCTAGACTGTCTTTCAAGTTTACCTAGAACCCCAGAACACTTAAGCCCATAGTGTTGAGGCTTCCTGAGAAACTCAAGTTCTCACTACTGGGATAAGTGATTTGCCTCTGGCTAGGTCTGTTCCGAAAGCTCCCTTCACGTGCAGCTGCTGGCTGAGTCCAGCATGGCGATGCTCCCTGCTATGACAGCACTGAGTTTAATGTAAAGTTCCCCAGTTGCTGTGCTTTACCTCCTCCAAGTGCGCAGACTCTCCACATTGCTCAGCTGCTGCTGAGGGATATGCGAGGGGTGATGATGGTGATTCCAGAGTGTCTCTCCAACCCTCTTCAATGCCTCTTTTAGTGATACGTTGTTAAATCCAGGTATTACGATTGCTCACCTGATGTTTGGTTCTTATAATGACACTTTTCTGTGTGCAGATAGTTGTTACAATTTGGTGTTCATGTGTCGGGGGGAGATGGTGTAGGCTTCTATTCCACTATCTTGCTCTACCTTGATAGTCTGATGTCAGAAGCTCTTTAGTTTAATTAGGCCCCATTTGCCAATTTTTGTTTTTGCTGCAAGTGCTTTTGGCATCTTTGTCATGAAATCTTTGCCAGGGCCTATGCCCAGAATGATATTTTCTAGGTTTTATTCTATGGTTTTTATAGTTTTGGCTTTTACATTTAACTCTTTAATCCATCTCAAGCTGACTTTTGTTCATGCTGAAAGGAAGGGGTTCAGTTTCGATCTTCTGCATATGGATAGCTAGTTATCCCAGCAATACTTATTGAGCAGGAAGTCCTTTCTCCATTGCTTGTTTTTATTGAAGATCAGATAATTGTAGGTGTGCAGCTTTATTTCTGGGTTCTCTAACTTGTCCCATTGGTCTATGTGTCTGTTTTTGTATTAGTACCATGTTGTTTTGATTACTGTAGGCTTGTAGTATAGTTGAAGTTGGGTAGGGTGATGTCCTTTTTGTTCTTTTTGCTTAGGATTACTTTGACTATTTGGGCTCTCTTTTTGATTCCATATGAATGTTAGGATAGTTTGTTTTTCTAATTCTGTGAAAAATAGTGTTGGTAGTTTGATAGGAATATCATTGAATCTGTGAATTGCTTTGGACAGTATAGTTATCTTAACAATGCTGTTTCCTACCCATGAGCATGGAAGGTTTTTCCATTTGTTTGTATCATCTCTGATTTCTTTCAGCAGTATTTTATAATTCTTTTTGTAGAGATCTTTCACATCCTTGATTAGCCATATTCCTAGATATTTTAGTTTTGTGTATGTCTGTTGTAAATGGGATTGTGTTCTTGATTTGGCCCTCAGCTTGAATGTTGTTGGTGTATAGAAATGCTGACTTTTGTACATTGATTTTGTATCCTGAAACTTTGCTGGAGGTTTTGTCAGATCTAGGAGCTTTTTGGCAGAGAATATAGGGTTTTCTAGGTATAAAATTATATTGTCTGCTAAGACAGATAGGTTGACTTCCTCTCTTCCTATTTGGATGCCTTTTATTTCTTTCTCTAGCCTGATTTCTCTGGCTAGGACTTCCAGTAGTATATTGAATAGGAGTGGTGAGAGTGGGCATCCTTGTCTTATTCCAAGTCTCAAGGGAAGGGCTTTGGGTGGTATCAATCCTTTTAAACTTATTGATGATTGTTTTAGATAATGTTCCATGTGTATTTGAGAAGAATGTATATTATGCTGTTGTTGGTTGAATGTTTTATAGATGTTGCTATGATATGAATGTTCATGTTCCCCAAATTCATATATTGAAACCTAATTCTCACAGTGATGGTATGAGGAGGTGAGACCTTTCAAACATAATGAAGTCATGAGAGCAGAACCCCAATGAATGGGATTGACATCCTTATAAAAGAGGCCCCAGAGAGGTGCCTTGTCTCTTTCACCATGTGAGGACACAGCAAGAATGTGACATCCATGAACCAGAAAGTGGCCCCTCCCCAGACACTAAATCTGCTGATACCTGAATCATGAACTTCCAAGCCTCTAGAACTGTGAAAAATAAATCTCTCTTGTTTATTAACTACACAGCATATGGTATTTTGGTATTTTGGTATTTTGGTATAATATCCTGAACAGACTAAGACAGATATCCTTTAGGTTAGTTGGTTTTTAGTGTTGCTCACATCTTTCATTTCCTGGTGATCTTCTGCCTAGCTGTTATCCATTTTTGGAAGTGGAATATTAAAGTCTTCAATTATGACTATTGAATTGTCTATTTCTCCCTTCATTTCTGCCAGTTTTTGCTTCATGTGTTTCGGGACTCTGTTACTAGGTGCAAATATGTTTTTAGTTGCTATATCTTCCTAATTGGCCCTTTTGTCATTATAAAATGTCCTTCTTGATTTCTAGTAAAATTTTTAGTCTTGTAGTCTGTTTTGTCTGATATTAGTGTAGTTGCTCCAGCTATCTTGTGGTTGCTGTTTGCACAATGTATGTTTTCCCATTCTTTTACTTTCAATCTGTTTGTATCTTTGAATCTAAAAGTGTTTCCTGCAGACAACGCATAGTTGGATCTTGTTTTCTTAAAAACTCTAGTCTGACAATTCTGCCTTTTGATTGGGTTCTTTAATCTATTCACATGATGTTGCTATTGATATATTTGGATTTATGTTTGTTATTTTACTCTTTTTCTATATGTTTTAATTCTCTTTTTTCCTATACTTTTCATTTACTGATTTCTTTTATTAAGTGAATATTTTAGAATGTAACATGGTAATTTTTAAACTAAATTTTAAACTGTATCTTTTGAGTTATTTTCACAGTAGTTTCTCCAGAGTTTACCATATATATTTTAGCTTATTGGTATCTGCTTCAGATTTATATTAACTTAATTCTAGTGAGATATAAATATGTTACTTCTAGATAGCTTTATTCCTCTTCTGCCTTTTGTATTATTGTTACACATATTACATCTTGTGGTGGATTGGATGGACTGTGGGCCTCAAAAATACATGTCCGCATACTAACCTTTGAAACTTGTGACCTCATTTGGAAATGAGCCTTTGAAGACATAATTATATTAAAGATTTGGGGATGAAATTACCCTAAAATATTCAGGTGGGCACTAATTCCAATGAAAAGTTTGTTTTGTTTTTTAAATAAGAGATAGAAGATGAGAAAACAGACACAGAGGAAAAGGCCACGCGAAGATGGAGGCAGAGACTGGAGTGATGTCAACAGCCACCAAAACGTGGAAAGGGCAAGAAACAGATTCTCCGTAGAGCCTCTGAAGGGAGTGCAACCCTGCCAACATCTTGAGTTTTGATTTCTCCTGTCCAAATCTAGGAGAGAAACTGTCTTAAGCAGCCCAGTGTATAGTAATTTGTCACAGCAGCCACAGAAAACCAATGCACATTTATAGGTATTATATAACCAACAATACATCACTATAATAATTATTACTTTATGTAATCTTGTATTTTTTAGAGGCACTAAGAGAAAAAAGGAGAAATTAAACACTGATAGCATTTCTTATTTGTCATTGCTAGTTCTATTCATTTATTCTTGTGGATTCATACTACCACCTGGTGTCATTTTTTTTTTATCAGATACAGCTGTTCTCCCATGCACCTCTTTTATACTGTAATTGACAAATGTGTTACATTTCTATATGTTTTTGGTCCAACAATCCTTTTACATATTGTTTTATGCAATTAGTTAGACTCAGTTTTCTATTTCACCTTCAAAGTGTGGCCCTTAGGCCAGGTGTGGTGACTCACGCCTGTAATCCCAGCACTTTGGGAGGCCGAGACGAACAGATCACAAGGTCAAGAGATCGAGACCATCCTGGCCAACACAGTGAAACCCCGTCTCTACTAAAAATGCAAAAATTAGCTGGGTGTGGTGGTGTGCGCCTGTAGTCCCAGCTACTCAGGAGGCTGAGGCAGGAGAATTGCTTAAACCTGGGAGGTGGAGGTTGCAGGGAGCTGAGATCATACCACTGCACTCCAGCCTGGTGACAGAGTGCGACTGTGTTTCAAAAAAAAAAAAAGTGTGGCCCTTAGAACTTAAAGTCATACTTTGGTTCATCAAATCAGTTCCAAGAGTAGGTGATCTAGCCCTTTCATTCTAAACACTACACGTGTAGTACTAGAGTACAATATTGTATTTGTTTATTTTTTCAGAATTAGGGTCTTGCTATGTCGTCTAGGCTGGGGTGCAGTGGGGCAATCATAGCTCACTCTAACCTTGAACTCCTGGGCTCAAGGGACTCTTCCTGCCTCAGTTTCCTAAGTAGCTAGGACAATAGATGCACACCACTACACCCAGCTAATGCATTTTTTTTGACAGACATAAAGCACATTTTTTTCACAATAGATAGACAACTATAAAGCAAAAATATAATTTTGCTAAATGATATTAAGCCACAGATCAAAAAGTCCTAGACTTTTATACTTACTTGAAAAAACCTCAAATTTGTTGAATGTCATTGTATTAAGAGCTAATCTGTCTGGTCCAATCACATAATATATTTGCCTACATTCAAGTTTCGTATTTCTACGTTTTGATAAACCTTCACACTAGATTTTCCTCTGTGCTGCAGATAAAAATTTTCCTCAACAGTGTCTGAAAAGGGAGGCCTGCCACCACTACCAAACCACTCTACCTGAGATTAGGTTATTAGATAGTGCCTAACCTGAAATAAAAATATGCTGATACAACATTCTGTAAAAAAACTCTACTATGTTATAGGAGAGCTCATACTATATTATGGTTTCAAAGGTAGTAAGAAACATATCATCAGATCATCACTATGGTAGCTATTTTAAGGGACTTTAATAAAAATTTGACAGTTATCATCAAACACTGGCCACCTCAATTTTAAACAGTAAGCACAAGAATTACTCCCATAAAAATTATAAGCATAACAGGACACTTCTTGGCTACTATTCAGTACTGACTTGGATGTTCTAGATAACACAAGATACTATATATATGTGAATATCTATACATATATATATTTATAGATATCCGTGTATATATACAGTATATATATAAGATTTTAGAAAGGAGGATAAATACATGTTACATGATAAAACTTACAGTCAATATAATTTTACACTTGTAAAATCCCAGAGAACCAATATAGACCTAAAAAAGAGTTCAATAAAATGATTAGTTTAAAAAATAAGTATAAAGATTGTAACTTTCCCACATACCTTCAAAGTGTAGAAATCCCACTAAGCAAAAAGTGGTATTTCTACGAAATATAGATAAAAGAAAATTCATATTTAAATGTCTCTTATCCTCCATGAAACTCATCAAAAACAACAAAAAGTACAGCAGACAAAAAAATAAAGTCACATCTTTGATGAAACTCTGTAAAACATCTGAACCTCAACCACGATGTACATGAAGATAAGCTACTAAGTGCCATGAAGATTGGACCAAGATATGAAAATGCTAGGAGAGGATGCCTTTCACTGGAGATCTTGGAAAGGGCTGGTAGATTGGTGTTTTCTAGAGTAGTGATTCTCACTGAGATGCAAAACCAATGACTCCTAGTTTTGGAACAAAAAGATCTAGGTACAGAGGCTAAAGGCAGGACTCTCTCATAATCCTATTTGTCAACACAAAATAGGAGAGAAGGCAGGACTAAATCTGATAGTGAGCAGATGCACCATTATTTCAAGATTGAACCTAAGGATGTGGCAAGGTAAGGAGAAAAGTTGGGATGACAAGTTGCCCTGCAGCCGCCAGTTTTCATCAGTTGAAGATATATTAAAACTATGGCACACATAAGCCATTCCATCAAACAGTAAATATGGCTATACTGCAAGCAGTAAAAAAGTGAACAGCCTCTGCTTCCATACAGTCAAGAACAAAAAGAAACAGGTGACAAGTTTGAGAAAAAAAAGTGGAAAAGAATAAAGAATTTAAAAGAATTGGAGGGAAAGCTATAGC
Source organism: Rhinopithecus bieti (assembly GCF_001698545.2). Taxonomy (NCBI): domain Eukaryota; kingdom Metazoa; phylum Chordata; class Mammalia; order Primates; family Cercopithecidae; genus Rhinopithecus; species Rhinopithecus bieti. The sequence goes on from NW_016805589.1 coordinate 212,821, forward strand.
TTTGGAATACAGAAAAAGGAGAAACAACATACTACTAGTATATATCTTCAAAGAGACCAAATACATAGATAAGGGGAAAAAAATCCAAAGACATCATTCAAGAAAAAATTTTGAGATACAAATAAACTTCAGACTTTTACTTCCAGCAGTGGAAGTCTAGTTTGTCTTTAGCCAATGGCATATCAAGGATAACAGGTGGGCTATAAGAATGGCTGTTGGACTGCAGTTTTGGACTCTATTACTACATGTGTAGTATTTAGAATAAAAGAGCTAGGTCTCCTCATGTCAGCACTTATTTGACCAATGGGAGTATGATTTTAAGTTTGTAGGGTCACATTTTGAAGGTGAAATATAAAAAAAAATTAATAGATAAATTTTTGATCAGGTGCAGTATCTCACATCTACTGCAGCAATTTGGGAGGCTAAGGTGAAAGGATCATTTGAGCCCAGGAGTTTGAAACCAGCTGGGCAACATACTGAGACCTTATCTCTACAAAAAGTAAAAAAAAATTAGCTGGGCATGGGGGTGCTTGGCCTAGGTGTTCAAGATCAGTCTGGGCAACATAGTGGGACCCTGTCTTTACAAAATATTTTTAAAAATTAGTTGGATGTGGCGGTGTGTGCCTGTAATCCTGGCTACTTGAGAAGCTGTGGTGGGAGGATCACCTGAGCCCAGAGAAGTAGGGGCTGCAGTGAGCCATCTTCACACCACTGCACTCCAGCCTGGACGATGAAGTGAGATTCTGCCTCAAAAAAAGGACAAAATGAAATATCAGCAATGAAAGGTCCTGCTAAAGAGAAGTTTTGTTAATTCATAATTTTAATGTTTATCTGGTCATCTTATCCAAAAGGCAAAAATCTTTAGCCTCCCTTATCTTTGGAATATCCTTCTCTCTTAAATGTTGCTTTCTCACAAATCCCAGTTTACTTGAATAAGAATGTAATGTTATGCCAAAAGTTAAGGAGGCGTATAGTGGGACAAATCCTACTGGGTGGATGCTTTCTTCATTCTTTCCACAAATGAAATCTTCTGAAAATAGACGTCAGTGGCAGTTTAAATAGAGAAATGGAAAAGGGAAGGCAAAATCTGAGAAGCGTGTGAAGGAGGAGTTTCTGTGAAGATTTCCCATGCTGTTCTCTGTATGCATTTTTCCTTTTTCCTCATGCCCTAATGTATATCCACACATACTATCCCTCTAGATGCTGCTCAGAATTTCTAAACCTGGTATAATTGGAGGCTTGGCTGCAGACCTAAAAGTAAGGGGCCTAAAAGTTGGGTACATCTTTACAGTTGTATTTCATTTGTTTAAGGCAGAAAGAATAAATTTTCATTCCAAAGCAGTTAGCTTGCTTAGCAGCATTTAATTTAAAATGAAGAAATGGTAAATCTTAATCTCTGGCAACGAAGCAGAAAATTAGTTTTGATTTTGAAATTTGGGAAGAATAGGTTCAATTTTATGGGCTGTTTGATCTGGTGAGATCTAATGAGGTCTGTACTTTTGGACTCTACCTTTAATAGCTGACATCGTTCCTCCTTATAATTTTATCTGAGACTTTGGTGTCAATGATTTTTTTGAATTTCTTAATTCAAAAAGGTAAACGTAGCCAGGGGGTATTTACTACTTACTTGCCTATATCACAGTGGTGCCATTTCTAGTTCCCTGGAAGAGGATAAGGAATGGGTTTGTGTGTTCAGGGAGGTAACTGGTTTTAGTAGAACACTGGAGTATCAATCCCACTCTTAATGTTTAAAACAGAGAATACCAGAGCTTACCCCTCTCCCACCATTTTAATCAGCAATTTAAAAATAAAGTATTTTTGAACATATTATAGAAATATGCAGGCTGATGTTCTAAGAGAGGGTGAGTGCGGGGCTCGCTCCAGTAATCCCAACACTTTGGGAGGGCAAGGCCGGGCGGATCACTTTGAGGTCAGGAGTTGGAGACCAGCTTGAGCACATGGTGAAACCCCCGTCTCTAATAAAAACACAAAATTAGCCTAAGCTGTGGTGAATACGTGCCTATAGTCCTAGCACTACAAATGAATTGCGCCAGTAGGCTGAGGCAAGAGAATCAGCTATGCCACTGAGGCAGAGGGTTGGAGGTTGCAGGGAGCCTCAAAAGAAGATCGCGAACACACTGCAACTCCAGTCACTGAGAATTCAGTGAGTCAGAGACACCAGTTGACTCTCCAAAAAAAAAAAAAAAAAAAAAAAAAAAGTTAAAAAAAACATCGCAGAAGATTGAAATGCATTGCGCCTCATGTGCACTGTTAAATCTAGCACTTATAGGGCTGAGCCTGAGATGGAGAGGAATCGCTTCGAAGCTTCAGAAGTTGGACACAGACTGGACAATCAAGAAACATACTCCCATTCTCGGACGAGAAGGAAGGAAGGGAAGGAAAGGACAGTAAGGAAAGGGGAGGGAAGGGAAGGCCGAGGGCTGAGCGCGGAGGCGAGGGACGGGAGGGAGGGAGGGAGGGAGGAAGGAAGGAAAGAAGGAAGGAAGGAAGGAAAGAAGGAAGGAAGGAAAGAAGGAAGGAAGGAAGGAAAGAGGGAGGGAGGGAGGGAGGGAGGGAAAAAATTTGAAACATACACAAAAGTTGAGAGAATTGTGTAATTGACCCCAATTACATCACCCAGCTTCAATAATTACCGATACTTTTAGGCAGGTTTCTACCAGAAAATATGTCCTGGAAACTTTAATTATTGATCTGTGTTCAGGTTTTGCCTTCCAAATTTTTCATTATTGGGGCTTTGAACATATTGTAACTGTATTAAGAGAAGGATTTGAATGAGGAATTTAGTGCTTAAGAGTCAATAGTCAGTGAGTCTCCTTTTGGCTTGCCTCCTTCTTAGGGAAAGGAACTGGCTGTAGGATGTTAGGCAGAATTTGGGTGTATCAGTTTTGGCTCGGAGATGTTTCTCACAGAACTTATCACTGTCCCAATATCCATGCAGAAGACCAAATTAAAAGCGAGGAGAAATACCTAATGTAAGTGACGAGTTAATGGGTGCAGCACACCAACATGGCACACGTATATATATGTAACAAACCTGTACGTTGTGCACATGTACCCTAGAACTTAAAGTATAATAATAAGAAAAAAAAAAAGCGAGACTGGAGAAAGGATGGGTATCTAGCCTATTCTTATCCCGCCTCATGGTGTTTTCTAAATATTTACAGAAAGAAAGTGTACAGAGTAGTTTCCTGGTCAAACTCTGATGAGTATCTTAGTACTTTTCCCTCCCCTTCTTCTCGCGCCCTCTTTGGGGACGGGTCGTCAAGTCTTTGAGTTTCTAGTTATTGGTATTGACTGGTTTATAACCTCCTCTTTCACCCAGATCGTCAAGGGCCGTTTGCAAAGCACTCCCAAATAGAGCCTCTTGGAGAAAGAGAAACTGCTATCACGCAAAGCAGCCTTGAGCTCGCTGACTCCGCTGCCTCGAAAAACCAGAGTCCGGAGGCAGTTTGATGCGGACACTATTCCCCAACCTTCTTCCCCTCCTTGTCGTCTCTATTGCACTCTTGGCGGCTCCTAGGATACAAGAGGGTGCAGGACAGACTTCAACCCGCAGCAGGACCCAGCGCGGAAAGCTCCGCAGCAGGATCCAATGCAGAAAGCCCCGCAGCACTTGTTTTGGGGGGCTCCTGTTTCCTTAAGCCTAAAAGGTGTGGTCGCTCACGTTCACGGTCCCGCCTCTCGCCGCCTCCGCCCGGCAGCTCCACGCGGAGTCCCGCCCTCTCCGCTGGAGAGGTGCGCAGGGATCAGAGCGTCCAGATACGACGGGCGGCTCCCAAAGGGTGGCAGGAGGAGCCCAGCGGGGCTCAGCCTCAGTTACCAGCAGTCTGCAGGCAGAAGTTGTGGAGGTTAAGATCCAGGCAGCCTCAGGGCGTTGTCCTAGAAAACACCGTTTAAGCAGAGACGAGTTTGTGTCTCGGGGCGTCTCCCAGGCTCCGCCCTGCGCCCGCGGCCAGCGCTGTGGGCGAGACCCCAGCCCGCTGCTACTGGAGACCGCACCTCTCGCGCCTGGGCCGGCAGCCTCGTCTCTGCACCCCTAGGCGGCGCTGCGCTCCTCAACACTCGGCCGGCTCCGCTTTCCCAGACGGCTACCCAGCCTCCAGCCTAGCAAGCCCGGCTCCCAGCTGGCCAGCCCGGGCAATGCCGGCGTTCGGGAACGGCAACGTCGGCGGTCGCTGGGTATCTAGCCCGCAGCAGTGACGGCCGGCAGGAGCGTGCTCTTCCCCGCGGCTCGTGCTCTCCAGGAGTCCGGAGCATGGTCCTGGGTCACTGTTGGTATAGCGTGTTGGTGGAACGTGGACGCCCAGAGGGAGGATGGTGGGCTGGGGGGTGGCAGTTCTATGTTTGTGGGTTTCCTGCGGCGCTGCCGCGGGACAGCTCGAGTACTCAGTGCCAGAGGAGACGGAGCGGGGCGTAGCTGTAGGCAATGTCGCCGCGGACTTGAGGCTGCCAGCGGCCGCTCTGCCCTCGCGGAACTTTCGCTTCCTTTCCAGCCACCGCGAGCTCTACTTCAGGGTGGACATAGCCAGCGGCAACTTGGTGGTCAGAGAACCGGCGGACCGCGAGCGGCTGTGCAGGGGCAAAGCTGCCTGCGTCTTGACCTACGACCTGGTGCTCGAGGACCCGCTGGAGCTGCACAAGATTCGGGTTCACGTCCTGGACACCAATGACAACTCACCTCTCTTTCCTGCCGGCGACGTGCAGCTGTACATCCCCGAGTTCCTGACGCCCGGAGCCCGCTTTACTCTCCCGAATGCCCAAGATGACGACGAGGGAAGCAATGGGATACTAAGCTACAGCCTAAGCCCCAGTCAGCACTTTCGCCTGGACATGGGATCGCGGGTTGACGGCAGCGAATACCCGGAGCTGGTGTTGGAGAAAGCACTGGATCGCGAACAGCGCGCCACCCACCTGCTGGTGCTTACAGCTCGGGACAGCGGGCTACCTGCCCGCTCAGGAGACGCACAAGTCACCATCGTTGTGGTGGACACAAATGACAACGCGCCTGTATTTGAGCGCTCCGTATACCGCACCAAGGTTCCAGAGACTGCACCCAATGGGACTGTGTTATTCCGAGTTCAAGCCTTGGATCCAGATGAAGGGTCCAATGGGGAAGTCCGATACTCCCTAAGCAATAGCACGCAAGCAGAGTTGCGACACCGCTTTCATGTGCACCCTAAAAGTGGAGAGGTGCAAGTAGCTGCTTCACTAGGTCCGCCGGAAACGCTCTTGGAGGCATACATTGAAGCAAGGGACGAAGGTGTCTTTGGTTTAGCTAGCACCGCTAAACTGCTGGTGGAGGTGACTGACGTGAACGATCATGCCCCCGAACTAGACTTCATGACTCTTTCGAACCCAGTACCGGAGGACGCTGCTCCTGGCACAGTGATTGCTCTCTTTAGTGTAAAGGATGAAGACCTTGGTTCTAATGGTAGGGTCATTTGTGGCATGTCTAGTGGAGGCCCTTTTCAGCTGACGGCTTCCTTTGACAACTACTACAGCCTGCTGATTGATGGGCCCCTGGACCGGGAACAGATCAGTGAATACCAAGTCCTGATCACGGCCTCAGATAGTGGCTCACCCCCACTTAGCACCCGAAGGACAATCACTGTGTCAGTTGCTGATGTGAATGACAATACACCAAGCTTTCCTCAACCACAGCAGGAACTTTTCGTTGCTGAAAACAATGGCCCTGGGGCCTCTCTAGGCCAAGTGTTTGCCCAGGACCCCGACCTGGGGAAGAATGGCCTTGTCTCTTATGAGCTGTTGGATGTTATCTCTGAAGGGCCACCAGCCTCTAGCTTGGTGGCAGTAGAATTATCCAGTGGGGCTATCACTGCCAAAACTTCCTTTGACTTTGAGCAGCTCAGGGGGTTTCACTTCCAAGTAGAAGGCCGGGATGGTGGCATTCCTCCCCGAAGTGCAACAGTGACTATAAACTTGTTTGTGGTAGATAGGAATGATAATTATCCAGTTATCTTGTTTCCCTTGCCCAGAAATGGTTCTGTCCCTGTGGAAATTGTGCCCCGCTCTGCCAGGACTGGACACTTGGTCACAAAAGTAGTAGCAGAGGATGCAGACAGTGGTTCTAATGCCTGGCTTTCCTACCACATCTCCCGGGCGTCTGACTCTAGTCTTTTTAGAATTTCAGCCAATATAGGTGAGCTCCGTACTGCTCGTTTAGTTCTTCCCACTGATGCAGTTAAGCAGAGCGTGGTGGTAGTGGTTCGGGACCATGGAGACCCACCACTTTCCTCCTCTGTCACTCTGGGTGTGCTGTTGAGCAACTCTGTTCCTCAGTTACTTCCAGACTTTGAAGATGTCTGGGAACCAGGAGGGCAGCTTTCTGCCCAGAACTTGTATTTAGTAATTGCCTTGGCTTGTATTTCCTTTTTATTTCTGGGGTGCTTACTTTTCTTGGTGTGTACCAAGTTGCACCAGAGCCCAGGTTGTTGCCCTCAGAGCTGCTGTCGCTCTACAGAGGATCTGAGGTATGGAAGGAAGATGGTTTCAAATCCTTGCATGACATCAGCCACCGTAGATGTCACTACAGTTGAGAGACTTTCTCAGACTTATCTCTATCGGGCCTCTCTGGGACTTGGTTCTGATAATAACAGTTTGCTGTTGCGTGGGGAGTACAATGCTGCCGACCTGCGAAATCTTGCCACTGGGGTAGGACTGAATTTGCCAATATCCTGTATTCAGATTCGGAATAGGAAAGGGGATCACGCTAATGTCAATGCCATGGTAAGCAAATTTTATGGAATTTGATTCCTTTGACCAGGAGATGGCTGCTAGCTGTGTTCTGAAATATTTGTTAGACAAGCCTTTCACAACATTTCATCAATTGAATTAAACACTCCTTCTTAGCACTTCCTGTGCCAAGAAATCTGAAAGTATAGAAGTATTAGAAGATTGTCCTAGGCCTCAAGGGACTTATAGTTTATTTTGAGAAACAAGGGTAAAAATTAAAACCTATTTAAGAACAATAAAAGTAATATGGCATGAAGGTCTAAAATTAAAAATAAAGTACCAAAATATTTTATAAGCAACAGATATGTAAGGCATTCTAATATTTAAACTGAAGAATGAAAAATATGTAAGAGTCTGCTTAATATGAATATAATATAGAAGGTGAGACATTTACTTAAACTATTGCAATGCATTATTAAAAGATGACAACCACAAAAGATATAAAAATAAATTATAATGGGGGTTAAAAGAAGGGAGACAGGGAACATAAGAGAACATCTGAGGGGGAGGAAGAAGTCAGAGAAGGCTTTGTGATAGAGATCACAGATTTAGTTGGATCTTTAATATGATACATCATTTAATAAAAAACAGTGTATTCTCTAGCCTGTACTTTTCATGAATACCATTTTGGTGAAGGTGTCTTCTTTGGGAATGCACCCTAAAACATAGCTAATAGCTCCATAGCAGGGTTTTGTAAGTACACAGAAATTGTAAGCCTGTCTCATAACATCTATTTATACTGATAGGAGATCATATTGTTGGATATAGGACTTGACAACCTTTTGTTTTGTGTTTCTATTGATAATATTTTACAAAGAGGAAAGATAAGTAATTTTTATGTCAGAAATATTTATGTGTTCAAAGGTGCACTTACCATCCAAAGTCCATTCAACTTGGATTTAATTTATTTTAGAGGACAAATACACTTAACAAATAAGTAAATATCATATTTGAGAGTAATGTATCTAATAAAAGTTAAGTGATTCAAATACTTCAATTTATCTGTTAGTGGCCCTTGGCATTTCAAAACTTTTTTTATTTTGAGACAGGGGTCTCACTATGCTGCCTAGGCTGGTCTTAAACTCCTAGCCTCAAGTGATCCTCCCACCTAGGCCTCCCAAAGTGCTGGGGTTATAGGCATGAGCCACTGCAGCTGGCCCTCAAACTTCTTGAGTGCAGTTAGGATAACATTCTGAAGCAATTCTACATTATTACTTTTTGACTTCTCATAGAAATCCTAGATGCAAAAGAAGGAGGTGTGTAGAAATTAAGGGAGGAAAATGAAGCATTCCTTGTTTTACTATTCTAGGCAATAAGGGGAAAAGTGGTTTGTAAGTTTTTTTTCCTCAAGTAATGATGGCAGCTGCAAATAAAATAAATTTACATATGTTAAAATTTTCCATCCTTAATACTTTCACGATATAATAGAATCCAGCATATAAGATATGCTTAGTAAATGCTGACTGAATGAATAAATATGTGTGTATATGTATTGGATGGTAACACTGTTCAACACAGAGGGAAAAACTTTAACTTACTTTTCTACTTTAGATGTGTATATGTGGTTAATAGCTTAAAGGTCACTTTCAAATGTACTGTTTCAATGATTATTTTCTTCCTCATGACATACACTAATAACATAACAGAGGAATTTTCTGGTTCTAGAGCTAGGATGAAAAACTTCAGGCCGGGCGCGGTGGCTCAAGCCTGTAATCCCAGCACTTTGGGAGGCTGAGACGGGTGGATCACGAGGTCAGGAGATCGAGACCATCCTGGCTAACACGGTGAAACCCCGTCTCTACTAAAAAAAAACTACAAAAAACTAGCCAGGCGACATGGCGGCGCCTGTAGTCCCAGCTACCTGGGAGGCTGAGACAGGAGAATGGCGTGAACCTGGGAGGCGGAGCTTGCAGTGAGCTGAGATCCGGCCACAGCACTCCAGCCTGGGTGACAGAGCGAGACTCCGTCTCAAAAAAAAAAAAAACAAACTTCAATGCTGTGTCTGGGACTAAGTATGAGTCCAGTTCTATAGATGACAAAGGAATTAATAGGTGTGCTCATCATTACATTGTGAAATTTGCAGTGGATACTATTTGATAGAATCTCAGTTAATTTTAGGGAAGAAAATTGGTGCGCAACAATGCTAATATTTCAGGTATCAGAGCACTTAATATGTGAACATTTTTTCTACCAAGAAATTTCACTATTTCTTTTATTTCATTGCTTTCTGTAACAAAAAGAGATAAGAATACCAGTAATGGCTATAAAGTTTGGGAGTGAGGAATTTTTTTTAGAAACACATTTTCACTAGACTAGAAAGGAAATATAAGTAAGCAATAGGAAGGCCGATTAATCTAGAAGTTAGAAGGAAAATTAGCGATTTAAAAGGAAAAGTGTAGGAAATAACAGAGGAAAAAAAACTTTCAAACCAAATTTTTAAACTTATATGATTAACAAAATAATAGAGATATACTGTTCATATGTGCAGGAATATTGTACCATCCCATTCATTCAGTTGAACAATCTTTTTCCATCATTGTTGATATTTTGCTTTTTAGGTAGCTCATTGGTCTGCTAATAATTGTTGTGGGCTGGATATTTCCTTCTAAATAAATGAAGTATGATTCATAAAAACATGAATAAAATAACTTCTATAAATATGGGGTATTTGTAATTCACAAAGGCATTTGTTATTTACTTCTTCCTGTTCAATTACCTATTGATCTGATCTTAATTCTTTAGAAAAGAATTCTTGTCATAGTATCCTGAATGCCTTAATAACAATAGAATTCTAGAAATAAAATATTGCTTTCATTTTATTTCAAATCATTTGAAAAGCATGACATTTAACAATGATTATAATGTGTGTCTGAGACTTATAGAATCATGTTGATGCATAGGTGTTTATATTTTGTTCAAATTCTAAGTTCTTTCATTTTAGTTTACAGTAAGTTTACAGTATATATTAACATAGCTTGTAATACTATGTAAAATGATCAGTTTAAGAAATTCAGGAAAACATGGTGTTTTATATCTATATTTTATCTCTATATTTCCAATTGATGATATTTAAGATATAAACAAAATTGATCCACTGACTGTATAACAACTAGACATTGTGTACCTCATCTCCATCTTTTTCTGTTAACATTCTTGATGGCAATTTAAATTTTTTAGAATGGTATCTAAGATGGTACCTCCGAAATATAAATTTCTACTTATTAAAAACTGATTGCATTGATAATTTTTAAAGGTATAAATATATTATTGTAGCAAAAATGCATGAAATACTTACCGTACAGCTGGCCTTATTAAATTTCCACATGAAAATTATGCATAGTTTGAACATACCAATGTTATATTGGTGTATTGTTCACCTGGAATTAAAGCATCTTCTTTTTTGCCAGGGTATATAGGAAATAGGGCATCTCCTCTTTGCAATGTCATTTGTTAACAGTAGTAGAATGTTTATGGCATTCAAGGTGCTTTATTTAACATACATTCCACAAGTAGACTCTCCCATAGGGTAATTAGATGTTTTGTGTATCTATTTTGACTTTGAAGCTGATAACCACACTTTTAAAAACTTTAGAATGATGAGGCCGGGCGCGGTGGCTCACGCCTGTAATCCCAGCACTTTGGGAGGCCGAGGCAGGCAGATCACGAGGTCAGGAGATAGAGACCATCCTGGCTAAGAAGGTGAAACACTGTCTCTACTAAAAAAAAAAAAAAAAAAAAGTACAAAACATTAGCCGGGCGCCTGTAGTCCCAGCTACTCGGGAGGCTGAGCCAGGAGAATGGCGTGAACCCGGGAGGTGGAGCTTGCAGTGAGCCGAGATCACACCACTGCACCTCCAGCCTGGGCGGCAGAGCGAGACTCCGTCTCAAAACAAAAACAAAAACAAAAAAAAAAACAAAAAACAAAAAACCAAAAAAAAAAGCCCCAAAACTTTAGAATGATGAAACTAAGGAAGTTTGCATGTTTGCATGACATATGAAATATATTCAAATTTAAAAACTCATGTAGACAACATAATAATTTTGTATAATGCAGACCCTCAAACCAGTAAAAAGGAAAGAAAAAGAACATAATTTGAGTGGACATAAGGGAAAAACAATACCTTGGAAACATATAAGTGGGAAAGTATTGACAATGTGTCTCATAACGTTAGTGACCTATTGACTTTTGTTGTCTTCAGTATTTTCAGTTGAGGGAAACAATAATATTTCAACAACTAAATTCACTTAGCTAGGTTGGAATGAAGGTGGACTAAATTGCTGAAAGGTTTTTACAATGCTCAAATGCGTGTCATACGAATATCAGAAATATTAACATTTGGCAGAACTTCAAGTGAATGTGGATTACAGTCCAGGATCCTGACTAAAGTATTATGGGAAGTAAGGAATTTGTTGGTAAGGGTTGTTCTTAAGAAGCAAAGCTAAATAATAAAGGTAGCTAGCCACTCATTTTGTTCCCAGTTTTAATGATGGAGTAAGATAATGGTTCAGGATATAAATAAATTACATGTCTCTTATACTGCATTTATGAAAAAGAAAGGACTATAAACACAAAGGTTATTATATATTCATTTGGAACTTGTTTTGGAATCTAGAAATAAATATGCAATCTCATATTCTCCTGTGCTGTAGAGAAAGATAAACACTTTATTTCTAACCCATCCCAAATTCCTTGGCTGTTCCTAGAGCCATCTGGTTACCATCTACAGATATTCTGTGTTCATGGGGGCACGCTAATGACATACCTTCAAAATGTACTCTGAATTCAAACACATGATGGTTATTCTTTAGAATTGTTAAGCAAAGACTAGCTGTTTTGTTTAAACTCAAAATAATGTTCATATAAAATAAAAACAACCAATTAAGAGGTCTTAATAGTGGATTTTTAGGTTGATTTGTCTTTTTCTTTTCTTGTTAGTGTTTGGTATCAAGGTTAGGCTGGCCCTGTTAATCAAGTTGGAAATCTTGTCTCTATCTCTGTCGCTCTCTCTCTCTTACATTTTTTTTCTATTCCTTGGACACGTTTGCTGAGATTGGTGATAATAGCGTTTTTAAATATTTGGTAGAATTCACCAGTGAAGCTCTCTGTACCTAAAATTTTAATTGAGATCAAATTTCTTTGTATTTTTATTGCTCTTATTTCATTCCTGTACATTTCATTTTTTCAGATATATGCTAGTTTTATCTGTACTTTTGAATATTTTGGCATAAAGTTGTTTATAATGTCCTGTTGTGGCTTTTTTTCACATCTGCAGGATCTGTAGTGATGTTTCCCTTTTCAATCCGGATGTTAGTGTCACCTCTCATTTTTCTTGACTAGACTTGGAAGTAGTTTATTAATGATGTTAGTCTTTACAAGGCTAACTTTGGTGTTTGGGTTCTCTTTCTTGTGTATTTGCTTTCTATTTTATTAATTTTCATATTTTATTAATTTCCTTCCTTATATGTTTATACTTCAGTGTACAACAGAACTTTAAACATACTTTTCATTTCTATTTCCTCATACAAAATATTAAAAGATTTGTACTTAATTGTGGAGATTTATCAAAATTAATAATAGTCAGTGCTTCACTAAGGGCATTCTTACTGGTATTTTTCTTTTTTTTTTCTTTCTTTTTTTTTTTTTTTGTTGAGCGGAGTCTCGCTCTGTCGCCCGGGCTGGAGTGCAGTGGCCGGATCTCAGCTCACTGGAAGCTCCGCCACCCGGATTTACGCCATACTCCTGCCTCAGCCTCCCGAGTAGCTGGGACTACAGGCGCCCGCCACCTCGCCTGCCTAGTTTTTGTATTTTTTTTAGTAGAGACGAGGTTTCACCGTGTCAGCCAGGATGGTCTCGATCTCCTGACCTCGTGATCCGCCCGTCTCGGCCTCCCAAAGTGCTGGGATTACAGGCTTGAGCCACCGCGCCCGGCCTCTTACTGGTATTTTTCTTACTGTAAATGTCCAATTATGAATGTAATAACCACTAGTACAGTGTGGAGCCACTGCCTTGACTCCTTCTATGGTGCCCAGCTTTACCCACCAATGCTTTTGCATTATCAATGCAAGTGTAAATATAGTGAAAAATACAAATAATGTTTTAACATTATTATGAAAAATATTTTCACCTCGTGGACACCGAAAGGGTCCATAGACCACACTTTGAGAACCACCATTCTAATTCTACTATCATTTCTTCTTTTTTTATTAATTGTAACATTTCTGTAATGGGTCTTCAACTATTTGATTACCCTGAAGCACAGTTCACATAGGAAAGGCAGGATAAATGTTTGATTCTTTCCCTTTGTTTAGCAGTATTCAAAATAATGAATTGATTCCTGACCATCTTACAAAAAAGACCAAGGCCTTTCTTAGGTGTCATTATAAACTCATTGACTTAAACATATTTGATATGGCTCAATCCATGGCAATTCTTATCTTTTTAATGATCAAATTATGCTAACTTTGCCAAGTTGGGAACTGTTCAACTTTGCTCCTGAGTCTTTTTAAGTGTGTTTGTGTATCTTGTTTTAAACGTTTTATTTTGGAATAATTATAGATTCACATAAAGTTGCAAAACTAGTACAGAGAGATCCCATGTGCTCGTCATCCACTTTTCCCCAGTGATAACACCCTGAGTCCTTTCCACCTAAGTCTTAGTAGTCTTTTGAATGCTTCCTTGATTTCTGGTATTACAAGATGTTCAGATTATCTTGTACATTTCCTTTCCCAGAATCAGCCATTTTTCAAAGAGCTTTCACTCATTTTTCATGAAAGATGATACTTAGAGATGTAATCTCAACAATAGGTGTGCTTATTGCTGCTGGGTCAGTTGGTGTTTCTAGGTATTTTCAGTTACTGAGCTAAGGGATGTCCATTTTTTAAAAGATAAAATACATCACATGTTTATACTAATCTAATTCAAGTTCAGCACTCCAAGGTTTTTACTTAACTTTATCAGTCTTACCTTGGTATTTCTCCCATACCTCAAATCCCAGTTTTCATTTACATCAACAGAATTACTCATTTGTTAACCCACAGGACTCAAATAATGGACTTAGAAAACAATTTCAGCACTACAGAAATAATATGATACTGTTACAGTTTAAGTTTTTGTCATTCTTTTCATTTATAAGGCACATCCTTACAAATGCCCAGTAGGCATGTACAGTCAAAGTATCGTGTTTTAAAGTATCTTGGAAAAGTTCCTCTCTGTGTAGTTAAGCCACCAGCCAGATGCAGAGTTAGGCTTGTTTCAAGTTGCTTTCAAATTTTGGGCTTGCTTTTTAAATTTTAATTTCTTTTATAATTATGTGAAATATTTACATGGCTCCAAAATAAACTTATAAAACAAAATATATTTAGAGAAGTCTAAATCTACTGTTCCATACAATACACATTCTTCCCCCTTTGATTTTTTCTCTTAAAAATATAAACGAGACTATTTCATAGTAGTATAGTATTTAGACATATTCCATACTTCTTAATGGTGTCTTTTGATTAGCAATTAATGAGCTCAAATTTATCAATATTGTCCTTTTTTTTTTTTTTTTTTTTTTTTTTTTTTTTTGAGATGGAGTCTCATTCTGTTGCCCAGGCTGGAGTAAAGTAATATGATCTTGGCTCACTGCAATCTCTGCCTCCCGGGTTGAAGAGATTCTCCTACCTCAATCTCCCGAGTAGCTGGGATTACAGGCGCCCACCACCACACCTGGCTAATTTTTATATTTTTAGTAGAGACAGGGTTTCACCATGTTGGCCAGGCTGGTCTCGAACTCCTGACCTTAAGTGATCCACCCGCCTTGGCCTCCCAAAGTTCTGGGATTAGAGGCCTGAGCCACCATGCCCAGCCAATGTTGTCTTTTTTATTTAGTATTCTTTCTATCCCTTTAAAGAAAACATATCCTGCTTCAAAGTCATGAAGATGGCTGGGCGCGGTGGCTGATGCCTGTAGTCCCAGCACTTTGGGAGGCCGAGGCAGGCGGATCACGAGGTCAGGAGATCGAGACCATCCTGGCTAACAAGGTGAAACCCCATCTCTACTAAAATACAAAAGAAAATTAGCCGGGTGTAATGGCGGGCCTCTGTAGTCCCAGCTACTCGGGAGGCTGAGGCAGGAGAATTGCTTGAACCTGGGAGGCGGAGCTTGCAGTGAGCCGAGATCATGCCACTGCACTCCAGCCTGGGTGACAAGGCTAGACTCCATCTCAAAAAAAAAAAAAAAAAAAAGTCATGAAGATACATTCCTGTGTTTTCTTCTATAACATTGCTAACCAATAGAACTTTTTGACATGTTATAAATTTTCTCTATCTGCATATATGGGATGTGTAGCTACCAAGCACTTGAAATGTGGCTAGTGAAACTGGGCTACTCAATTTTTAATGTTACTAATTTTATTTAATTTAAGCTTAAATAACCACATCTGTTTAGTGGTCGCTGTAGTTCCAGAAGCTTTCTTGTTTTAACTTGCAGATTTAGATCTTAAATTACCTGAAATTGTTTTTGAATACAGTGCAATGTAGAAGTCAAGATTTATATTTTCCATGTGTAAATCCAGTTAGATTGTCTATATACACAGCACTATTGAATAAAAAGACCATCCTTTTCTCAATTCTACTGTGCAGTGCTACCTTTGTCATAAGCCACGTGACTTTATATATTTGTTCTGTTTCTGGACTCTTGATTCTGTTTCACTGGGCAACTTGTCTATTCTTGTGCCAATACCATTCTGTGTTAAATGTAGTAGCTTTTCACTTGTACTGATATATAACTGTGTAAGTTCTCTCACTTTGTTCCTCTACTTCAAGATTAACTGAGCTATTTTTGGCTCTTTGCATTTCTGTATAAATTGTAGATTCAGCTTCTCAGTTTCTATTTAAAAAAAACCCTGCTCTGATTTTAATTGGCACTATATTGAATCTGTAGAAAATATGGGGTATATTGAAAATATTTTATTTTGATCTTTATTGAATCTATAAAAATATGAGGCTTGTTAACATATTGACAATATTGAGACAGACAACCCATTATCAAGGTATATTCTTCCATCTATTTTATTATTTTATCTTAATGTTTATGTGTGTCTATGTGTATGTAGAGGTATTGCACAACTATTATTAGATAGCTGATATTTTAATGCTATTTTAAAACTTTAATTTTATAATTCAAAAATTAGCTGGACATGTTGGCACAAGCCTGTAATCCCAGCTACTCAGGATGCTGAGGCAGGAGAATTGCTTGAAACTGAGAGGCAGAGTATTAGTTTGGTTAATCAAAATAGAAAATTTTAACATACCTTGCTCAGAAACAGATAGAACAAGGAAACAAAAGAAAATCAATCAGGGTACTGAAAACTTGAATAATAGGAATAACCAACTTGTATGTGTGTGTGTGTGTTGCTGAACATTATCATCTGTGAGATACATTTATATTGTTGTGTGTAGCTGTATTTCATTCATTGTCATTATATAGTATTTCAGGGTGTGAATGGTCAATTTCTATAAATGTTCTGCATATTCAAGAAAAAGCAGTATTCCGACATTGCTTGTTGCAGTGAGCTCATTGCAGTGAGCTGGGATCACGCCACTGCACTCCAGCCTGGACAACAGAGTAATACTCCATCTAAAAAAAAAAAGGCTGGGCGCGGTGGCTCAAGCCTGTAATCCCAGCACTTTGGGAGGCCGAGACGGGCGGATCACGAGGTCAGGAGATCGAGACCATCCTGGCTAACACGGTGAAACCCCGTCTCTACTAAAAAAAAAATACAAAAAAACTAGCCGGGCGACGTGGCGGGCGCCTGTAGTCCCAGCTACTTGGGAGGCTGAGGCAGGAGAATGGCATAAACCCAGGAGGCAGGGCTTGCAGTGAGCTGAGATCCGGCCACTGCACTCCAGCCTGGGCGGCAGAGCGAGACTCCGTCTCAAAAAAAAAAAAAAAAAAAAAAGTTTAATTTGACAATTGGTTTTTGTTGCAAGTGTATTGAAATAATACTGATTTTATGTTAACTTTGTATACAATGTCCTTGCTAAATTGTAAAATCTTCTATTTTTATATTTTAGGTTTTCTACATATACTGTCATGCTATCCCCAAATATTGCTAGTTTTATTATTGTATTTTTTACTTTCTCTCTATTTTTTAAAAAATAGAGGTAGGGTCTCACTACATTGCCCAGACTAGTCTCGAACTCCTGGGCTCAAGCAATCCTCCCACGTCAGCCTCCCAAAGTGCGGGGATTACAGGCATAGGCCACCATGCCGGGTCTTTTAAAAACTTTCTAATCATATAGTTTTCTGGCTTTCTGGCATTGCCTATGAAATTCAGTATAATATTGAATAGAAGTAATGTTAATGGATAATCTTGTCTTATTCCTGGTCTCAGAGAGGAAGTTTTTAAATATTTAATATGAAATACATTGTTTGATTGGGTTTATTTGCATAAATCCTTTATCAGATTTATTAAGTTCCCTTTGTTTTTTAATTTACTATGTTTTTTAAAAATCATGAATAGGCATTGAATTTATCACACATTTTCTGTTATTGAATGGATAATATGGATTTTTATCCTTTTATTTTATTAATACCATGCATTACATTGGTTGATTTGTTAATGATAAACCAATCTTGCATTCTTGGAATAAACTCAGGTTGCTTGTGATGTATAGTCCTTCTTTATATCATTGGACTTAGTTTCCTAACATTTTGTTTACAATTTTTAAAATATGTGTTTATGATAGAAATTTGTTTCTACAGAAAAAATAATTATTTTTAAAAACATAGTTACTGGGTACTAGACTTAGTACCCGGATGATGAAATAATCTGTACCACAAACCCCTGTGACATGAGTTTTCGTTATAACAAACCTGCACATGTACCCCTGAACCTAAAATAAACGTTAAAAAGCAACACACACACACTCACATGCACAATAAATCGGCTTTTAACTTTCCATTCTTACAATGCTCTTGTCGGAGTTTGGCATCAAGGCTATCCTGGCTTTATATAGTAAGTTGAGAAGTGTTACTTTTCTTTCACTTATTCGGAAGAGTTTGTCTTAGTCCATTTGGGCTGCTATGTCAAAATACTATAAACTGAGTGGCTTAAAAACAATAGAAATTTATTTTTCACAATTCTGGAAGCTGGGAAGTTGATGATCAAGGCCTTGGCACATTTGTGTCTCTTGATGGCCCACTTCCTGGTTCATAAAACAGAATGTCATCTTCTTGCTGTGTCTTCACCTTCTGGAAGGAGCAAGGTAGCTCTCTGGAACCTCTTTTATGAAAGCTGTGCCCTCATGGTCTAATCATCTCCACAAAAGCCCTACCTCCTAATATCATAAACTTAGGGGTTAGCATTTCAACTTATGATTGCAGAGGAGGAAGGGACACACAAACATTCAGATCATAGCAAGTTTGTGTCAATCAGTATTTTTTCTTCCATAAGCATTTAAAGAATTAAGAGTGAAATTTATAGGCCTAGAATTCTCTTCATGAAAATCTTTTAAATTATAAATTCAATGTCTATAATATTAATAGTTATAGAATTATAAAGAGCCTCTATTTCTCATTGTATTAGTTTGGTTAATCAAAATAGAAAATTTTAACATACCTTGCTCAGAAACAGATAGAACAAGGAAACAAAAGAAAATCAATCAGGGTACTGAAAACTTGAATAATAGGAATAACCAACTTGTATGTGTGTGTGTGTGTTGCTGAACATTATCATCTGTGAGATACATTTATATTGTTGTGTGTAGCTGTATTTCATTCATTGTCATTATATAGTATTTCAGGGTGTGAATGGTCAATTTCTATAAATGTTCTGCATATTCAAGAAAAAGCAGTATTCCGACATTGCTTGTTGTAGTGTTCTGTATATGTCCATTAGGTCAGCTTTGCTAGTTGTATTGTTCAAATATTCTGCATTCTTTTTTATTCTTTTTGTTTGCTTATTTTATCAGTTACTGAGCAAATTATGTTAAAGTGTCCCACTATGAATAGTGAATTTTTTTCCTTGGATTTTGTCAATTTTTTGTGTCATATGTTTTAAGGCTATTTTATTTTATTAGATTCTTAACCAAATGTAAATATGTGATATCTTTCTGCTAAACTGAAACTTTTAGCATTATGTATTATTTACCTCTATTTCTGCTAGTGATAAAGTATTACAGTTTTTGTTTGCCTGAAATGTCATTCTTGATAGATATTTTTCCCTGGGTGTAAAATTCAAGATTGGCATTTATTTCATTTTGGTACATTAAAGTTACTACCTCATTATCTTCTGGGTTCCACTGTTGTCTCATTATGCTGCTTTATCAGTAACTTACTGTCTTTCTTCCAATTTTACTAATTTTGTCTTTTTGTGTGTCCAACATGCTATTAAAAGTATTCCTTGAGTTGTTAATTTTGGTTATTGTGTTTTCCATTTTAAAAATTATAATTATTACTGATCAAGTCTGCCATGATATTTTTTATAGGTTTCTGTTCCCTGCAATTTTTTTTTTCAAAACAAGTCTTGCTCCGTCGCTCAGGCATGATCATAGCTCACTGCAATCTCAAATTCCTAGGCTCAAGTGATTCTCTTGCCTTGGCTCCCAAAGTGTTGAGATTTTAGGCATGAGCCACTGTGCCTGGCTCCTGTAAATATTCTTAAGCTTGTCATTTATTTATTTAAATATATTAAATCTTCATCTGATAATTCCAGTGTCTGAAGTCTGCAAGTGTGTATCTGCTGTGTGCTGTTTCAGCTGGACAGCTCCATGTTTTGTGTGCCAAGTTTTATTTGACTTGTGATGGTCCATATCCTGAAAATGATATTTGTCAGGGTATCTTGAGATCTTGGATGGAAGTGCCTTTCTTCATGATAGATTTTTATACACTTCCCAGTTAGTAAATACTACTGCTTGTAAACCACTTTAAATCAAGTTAAAGACTTGAAGCTCCTTGGCTACTTAGACTACATATTCTCAGCTAAAAATATGCAGGATATCTAGTATCTAGCTACAAGTTTATAGGATTAAATTTTCCTTTTCTATTTTCCTTCTGGCCTTTTTGGTGCCACGTCAAATTCCCCAGCAGTTTCCTGGGCTGGAGAGTAGGTGGGTTTAGTTTTCACATACCATTACCTGGAAAGATAAGTCCTTTGGAGTTCCAGCTTAATGTAGTTTGGAGATCCCATAAGACTCCCCATCTTGAACATCCTGCTTCTTTTTCTTCCTTCCTTCCTTCTTTTCTTTTCTTTTCTTTTCAGATAGAGTCTTGCTCTGTCGCCTAGGCTGGAGTGCAGTGGCACGATCTTGGCTCACTGCAGCCTCCGCCTCCTGGGTTCAAGCAATTCTCTGCCTCAGCCTCCAGAGTAGCTGGGATTACCGGCGCCCACCACCACGCCTGGCTAATTTTTTGTATTTTTAGTAGAAACGGGGTTTCACCATCTTGGCCAGGCTGGTCTTGAACTCCTGACCTCGTGATCCACTCGCCTCGGCCTCCCGAAGTGCTGGAATTACAGTCATGAGCCATGGTTCCCAGCCTATCCTGCTTCTTAATTTCTGTCTTCCTACAATTTATGTCCAAGTTTATGTCAAGTTCAATATTCTGTTTACCTCTTTGGGCTTAAGTTTCCTCCACAATTTGTCCTAGCAGTTCCCCATTATCTTGTCAGATTTTCAGTGCTTGTAAGATAATTGTTTTAATATTTTATCCAAGAATATTTAGTTGATTTCAGTAGGATGACTGCTGTAAATAATTTAGGCTGCCATTGCCTGATATTCCCTATCATAGAGTTCTATTGCCAGTGACTAGCATCTAAGTAATATTGAAATGCTTTTATGTATATCTTAAAATATTTGAATTACTTTTGTTTTGAAATCAATAGTATCTTTACTTTCCTTAAACCTTGATAAGGGATTTATATCTCTTATTATTAATTTTGGGAAAAAATAATTCATAAACCTGGTCTATTATGAAATGTTTACTAATTGAGCCAAGAGAGCACGTGCATTCACCTAAAACATTCACATAATCAAACTTTACTAAAGGGGATATTTGTGACTTTGCTTGACCTAAAACAGTTTCTTTATTTCTCTATTCCAGAGCATAAGATATTTAAAATGTGGAGGCAAATAAGATATCCATATCATTAAAAGATATCTAAGGCTGGGCGTGGTGGCTCATGCCTGAAATCCTAGCTACTTGGGAGGTCGAAGCACAAGAATCACTTGAACCAGGGGGAGGTAGAGGTTGCAGTTAATAGAGATTGCATCACTGCACTCCAGCCTGGGTGACAGATGAGACTCTGTTTCCAAAAAAAAAAAAAAAAAGAGATATCTAACAATAAACAAGTAAACTATCAATTATAATACAATCAAATTCAAGCTACAACTGAAATAAATACATGCTCTCTAGGAAACTCAGAGGGAAGCAACTAACTCAGTATAGTGGGGGGTAGGGGGTTGAGGCAGAAAAATCTTCCTATATAGGATGTCATGTATAATTACAGTGTTTATATTTGCCAATTGTAAAAAAAATGGCAAAAGAGATCTCATTCAGAAAATCAATAAGCACAACATTTTTAGGAATAACTTTAATGAGAAATATGAAGTAAAAGTATGAAATTTTGTTGAAAATATTTTAAAATTTTGTGTAAATGAGATGACATAATGTATTTTTATGTAGAATATTACAGAGGCATGTTTTCCACAAACTAGTTGGATTTGGCCCTGTGTCAATAAAAATTCCAGTAAGATGATTTCTTTACTTTAGCATGACAACTTTTTTCCTAAAAGTTATCTCTAAGAATATGCATGAAGAAAAAAAAAATTGAAAAAGATTTAAAGACTTTAAAGTGTAAACATTCTGTTATCAGAATTAAATTTTGGGGCTGGGTGTGGTGGCTCACTTAATCCCAGCACTTTGGGAGGCCGAGGTGGGTGGATCATTTGAGGTCAGGAGTTCAAGAACAGCCTGGCCAACATGGTGAAACCCGCCTCTACTAAAAAATACAAAAATTAGCCAGGCATGGTGGTGGGTGCCTGTAGTCCCAGCTACTCTCGAGGCTGAGGCAGGAGAAACGCTTGAACCCTGGAGGTGGAGGCTGCAGTGAGCCAAGATCACGCCACTGCACTCCAGCATGGGAGCCAGAGTGAGACTCTGTCTCACAAAAAAAAAAAAAAAGAATTAAATTTTGGGAAGACATTATTAGCAATATTGTGCAGTATCCATTGGACAGGATGAGAGTAGAGGAAAGGAGATTATTAAAATATACAGGTAAGAAATTATGGATATTTAAATTCAGACTACAGGCAAGGGCTTTAATATGATATAAAGAATAGAATTGATAAGGCTAAATGTGGGAGATACAGTAAAATAATAAATAGATGCTATCAACGTTCATGGAAATGTTGAGTTCAGTATGCAAAATGTCGTGTAAATAGACATAGACAATAGTTGAATTTGTTGATCTGAATGGGGCTGAATTCTAAATATAGATTTTGAGGCATCTGCATAAGGAAAATCGTTGAAACTGGAGTATGGATAAAACTATGAACAACATATAAAGTGTGAAAAAAAAGGGACAAGGTCAAAATATTATGGAACACATTAAAAGGTCTGAGAGAATGAAAGTCCAGTCTAAGAAGCAGTAGATGTAGGAAAAAAACTAGGAAGTGGTCCTTTATGCAAAGCAAAAGAGGAAAGTTTGAAGAAAATGAGTTGATTGAAGTTGTAAGATTTCACAGAAGTCAAGTAAGAAGAGGTCTCTAAAGTGTTCATTGGACTGGTCATTATGATGTCATGAGTACTTTAGCATGAGCAGTTTCAGAAGTGTGGTTATAGGAGAATCAGTGAATTAAAGAGTTAAAGGAGTTAAGAAAACAGAGACAGAACTGTTGAGTATCCCCCAAAAGCAATTATCTTCAAAATATGGAAAACCAAATTGGGATACAGAAAGGCTTCTTGTTAAAGATAAAGGAAGCCTGAGTAAGTCATGGGAAAAGGGTACTAGAAAAGAAGAGGTTGAAGATTAGAAGAGTTGAAAATTAAAGGGCCAAGGCTGGTTTTTTGTTTGTTTGTTTTGTTTTGTTTTTTAACAGGGTTTTACTCTGCCGCCCAGGCTGGAGTGCAGTGGTGTGATCACTGCTCACTGCAGCCTTGACACCCCGGGCTCAAGCGATCCTCCTACCTCAGCCTCCTGAGTAGCTGGGAATACAAGCATGCGCCACCACACCTGGCTAATTTTTAATTTTTTATAGAGATGGAGTCTCACTGTGTTAGCCAGGCTGGTCTCAAACTCCTGATCTGAAGCGGTCCACCTGCTTTGGCCTCCCATAGTTCTGTGATTACAGGTGTGAGGCACTGGACTGAGGCTTCTTAAATGGTGGCAATGAACATATTTCATATTTTAAATGATTTAAGTATTTAAAGATCACAGTTTTCCTGGCAACTTACTGTAGAGATCACTTCAGAATTTTCCTGGGTAGAGTAGTGTGCTGTAGAAGTATAGTGTTGTAAGCGAGTGTGGGTTGGGAGTCCATACCCCTTATTTATCTATTCTGTGTATCCTATTAATAACAGTAATTGTCAGGTTATTTTGTCTCTGAACAGTAAGTCTGAGCATTTACATGGAAAAAATGCTGGGTTTATTCCTCCTGTTATTGTATTTTACAAGTCTGTCGAGGGTCCACAGTGATCTTTGCCCCATAATTGTAAAATGAGATATTAGAATCATCCTTATTTCTCTTAACCACCTACTCCACTGTACAGTTCCTATAATACCTATAAATCCAGAAACATATCTTTATATTGGCTTATGCCTTCTTTAGATGATTGTAATTAAGAGTATCGTCTTAGGCCGGGCGCGGTGGCTCAAGCCTGTAATCCCAGCACTTTGGGAGGCCGAGACGGGCGGATCACGAGGTCAGGAGATCGAGACCATCCTGGCTAATACGGTGAAACCCAGTCTCTACTAAAAAATACAAAAAACTAGCCGGGCGACGAGGCGGGCGCCTGTAGTCCCAGCTACCCGGGAGGCTGAGACAGGAGAATGGCGTGAACCCGGGAGGCGGAGCTTGCAGTGAGCCCACTGCACTCCAGCCTGGGTGGCAGAGCAAGACTCCGTCTCAAAAAAAAAAAAAAAAAAGAGTATCGTCTTAACCTCTCTGGTGGGTCTACTTTAATAGTTGTGGGTCATGAATGATTTTTTACTCAGACATAATTATCTTTGATCTTACATAAAGAAAACCCTAGAGACTCCACAAAAACACTCTTGGAACTAATAAACAAAATAAAGTTGAAAGATAAAATATCAACATACAAAATCAATAGCATTTCTGTACACTTTTGAACTATCTGAAAATAAATCAAGAAAACCATGCTATTTACAATAGCAATGAGAAAATAAAATACTTAGGAATAAATTTGACCAAGAGGATGAAAGACTTGCACATTGAAAACTTTAAAACATTGATGAAAGAAATTGAAGAAGACACAAATAAATGGAAATATATTTTATGTTCATAACTTGGAAAAATTAATACTGTTTAAAATGTCCATATTACTCAAAGCAGTATACAAATTCAATACAATTCCTATCAAAATTTCAATGAATTTTTTAATAGAAATATTAAAAAACTTTCCTAAAATTTGCATGGAACCACAAAGTATCCCAAATACCCAAAGCAATATTGAGTGAAGTAAATAAATAAAACAAAATGTACAAACAAAAAATAAAGCTGAAGACATCATGCTAACTGGCTTCAAAATATACTTCAAAGCTATAATAATCAAAACAGCATGGTACTGGCATAAAAAACAGACATGTAGACCAATGGAGCAGAATAGAGCACCCAGAAATAAATCCACACAGTTACCATCCACTGATTTGCAACAAAAGTATCAAGAATATATAATGGAAAAAGGACAGTCTCTTCAATAAATGGTGCTGGGAAAATTGGATATCCAGATGAGGAAAAATGAAACTAAACCCTTATCTCACACTGTATACAAAAGTCAACTCAAAATGGATTAAAGACTTAAACAGACCTGAAATTGTAAAACTAACAAAAGAAAATACCGGGGGAAAGAGCCATAACACTGATTTGAGCAATGATGTTTTTTATATGACCCTGAAGGCACAGGCAATGAAAGCAAAAATAGACAAATGGATTGCATCAAACTAAAAAGCTCCTACACAGCAAAGGAAACAAGAATGCAGGGACAATCCACAGAATGGGAGAAAATATTTGCAAACCATAAATCTGATAAGGAGTTAACATACCAAATATATAAGGAACTCAAACAACTCAATAGTAAGAAAACAAATAATACGATTTAAAAGATGGGCAAAGGATGTGAATAGACATTTCTCAAAAGAATACACACAAATGACTAACAGGTATACTAAAAAATGCTCAACATCATGAATCATCAGAAAAATGCAAATTAAAACCCCAATGAGATATCACCTCACACCTGGTAGAATGGCTATTATTGAAAGAGGAAAGATAACAAGTGTTGGAGAGCATGTGGAGAAAAGGGAACTCTTGCACACTTTTGGTAGGAATGTAAATTAGTACAATCATAGAAAACAATATGGAGGTTACTCAAAAAATTAAGAATTAAACAACTATCCAGCAATCCCACTACTGGGTATATATCCAAAGGAAATGAAATCAGTATGTCAAAGACCTATCTGCATTCCCATGTTCATTGCAGCATTATTCATGATAGTTCAGATACAGAATCAACCTAAGTGTTCATAGTGGATGAATAGATAAAGAAATTGTGAAATATATATATATACACAATGGAATAGTCTTCAACCATTAGAAAGAATGAAATCCTGTCATTTGTGACAACATGGATGAATCTGAAGGGCATTATGTTTAGTGAAATAAGCCAGACACAGAAAGACAAATACTGCATGATCTTATTCACGTGGAATGTAAAAAAGCTGATCTCATAGAAGCAGAGAGTATAAGTAACAGTGATTACCAGAGATGAGTAGGGCAGTAGTAAGGAGGAGAGATTGGAGAGAGGTTGGTCAATGGGTACAGTTACAATTAGATAGGAATAATAAGTTCTGGTGTTTTATTGAACAGTAGAGTGTGGTTAAGAATAATGTATATTTCAAAATAACTATTATAGAAGAGAGGAGTTTTAGTGTTCTAACTTCAAAGAAATGATAAATGGATATGCAAATTACCCTGATTGGATCATTGCGCAGTGTATATATGTATTGAAACATCAGATTGTAGCCCATAAATATGTATGTGTCAATTAAAATAATAAAAGTAATAAAATGTATAGTTACTTCCAGGGGGTAGAAAATGTGGTATATATTCATGGTATACTACACAGCCTTAAAAAAAAGAAAATCCTGTCATTTATGACAGGAAAAACAAGTAAGATAATCCAATGTACCATGTGTTGAAAAGACTTGTTCTTTTATTGCATTATCTTGACATCTTTGTAAAAGTCAGTTGGCCATGAATGTATGGGCTTCATTCTGGACTCTATTTCATTCCTTTGATCTGTACATTTATCCTTTCACTAAAAGTAGATTGTCTTGATATTGTAGCTTTATAAGTTTGAAAATCACCTGCGAAATCCTCCAACCTTGTTCTACTTGTCAAAATTGTTTTGGCTATTATAGGTCATTTAAAGTTTCATACAAATTTTAGAATCAATTTTTCAATTTCTACGAAGAATTCCGCTGGGATTTTTATTGGGAATGTGTTTAACATATAGATGAATTTAGGGAAGTTTGGTATCTTAACAATATTGAGTCATCAGATTGTATGAACATATATACCTCCATTTACTTGGGTCTTTAAAAAATTCTCTCAGCATGTTCTGTAGTTTTAAGTATTGAGGTTTTGAAAGTTTTTTGTAATACCTATTATGTATTTTATGGTTTAAAAAATTCTATTGTAGATGGATTTTAAACAGATTTTTAATTTGCATACAGAGACTATTTCTTCCTTTCCAATATTTATATTTATTTATTCATTTTGCCTTTATAATGGCTAGGACTTCCAGTACAATATAAAGAGAAGTGATGAGAGCAGACATTCTTGCCTTAACCCTGATCTTATGAGAAAAGTGTTCAATATTTTACTATTAAGGGTATGCTATTCATAGGTATTTCCCAAATGCTTTATTTTCTTCATTGATTAAAAATTCCTTTGATATGTCATGTTTCCAGTCATTTTCATGAATTAATCTGACCATATTCCTATTAATTGTCCAATAACAATTTATTAAATTGAGGAAGTACCCTTTTCTTTCTAGTTTGCTCAGAGTTTTATCATGATTCATTGCTGAATTTCATCAAATGTTTTTTTTATCTATTGATATGAGCATATGATTTTCCTTTATTTTACTAATATGTTGGATTACACTAATTGAGTTTTGAATGTTGGAAAAAACCTTCCATTCCTAGGATAAATCCCACTTAGTCATGATACATTATCTTTTCAAACATTGTTAGATTTAACTTGCATTTTAGTAAGTATTTTTACATCTGTGTTCATGTAGAATATCTGTAAATAATTTTGTAAAGAATATCTTTTCTTCTTGGGGGGTAATGTTTTCATTAGGTTTTAGTATTTCTAACCTAATGACTTAGGAGGTGTTCCTTCCTCTGTTTTCTGAAAGGTTGTATAATATTGGTTTTATTTCTTCCTTGAGTGAAACATTCTGTGCCAGGGGTTTTCTTTTAGGGAAAGTTTCTGATAATAAATTCAATTTATTTCATAGGCTTGCTATTAAAAATGAAAATACTGTTTATATTTTACTTCATGCTCTGTCAATTTTGTTAAGTTGTATTTTTTAAAGGATTTGTCAATTTCATTCAGTTTTTCTTATTTGTTTTCACAAAGTTGTTAATAATATTCTCTCATCTTTTAATGTCTGTATAATCTGTAGTAATAACATCTTTTTCATATTTTATATTGGTGATTTGTGTTCTATCCTCTTTTTTAAATTGATAAGTCTAGCTAAGAATTTATCAATTTTGTTGATTTTTTTCAAATAGCCAGCTTTTGACTTTGTTGATATATTTTCTATTGTTTGGTTTCTATTTCATTAATTTCTGCTTTTGTCTATATTATTTGCCTTCTTATATTACTTTGGGTTTACTTTGCTCTCTTTTAGATCTTAAATGGATTCTTAGGTAACTGATTAGGTAACTGACATTTCTTCTAATATAAAAAAATTAAAGCCACGAATTTAGTGGTATGAACTGCTTTATTTGCATTTTACAAATTTTATATGTGATGTTTTATTTTATTCATTTAAAAGTATGCTCTAATTTCCACTATGATTTAATCCTTTCACCCATTCATTACTTAGGCGTGTGATCAAGTTTACAAATATTTTTGGTTTTCCTAGCTATCTTGTTGCTTTTGATTTCTAATCTAATTCTCTTTTGGTCAGAGAACATTCTCTGCATATTTCAGTCTTTTAAAAATCTGTTTAGACTTGTTCTGTGGCCCAGCAACAGTCTATCTTGATGAACATATCAAGTGCACTTGAAAAGAATGTATATTCTGTAATTGTTGGGTGTAATGATTTATAAATATAAATTATTGTTATCCAGATTTTCTGTGTCTTTATTTTTTTGTCTAGTTGTTCTATCAATTGCCCAGAGAGCAGTGTTAAAAGTCACCTATCGGCCGGGCGCGGTGGCTCAAGCCTGTAATCCCAGCACTTTGGGAGGCCAAGACGGGTGGATCACCAGGTCAGGAGATGGAGACCATCCTGGCTAACACGGTGAAACCCCCGTCTCTACTAAAAAATACAAAAAACTAGCCGGGCGAGGTGGCGGGCACCTGCAGTCCTAGCTACTTGGGAGGCTGAGGCAGGAGAATGGCCTAAACCCGGGAGGCGGAGCTTGCAGTGCGCTGAGATCTGGCCACTGCACTCCAGCCTGGGCGACAGAGCGAGACTCCGTCTCAAAAAAAAAAAAAAAAGTCACCTGTCATCATTGTGTTTATCTCTTTGTGTCCATTTTTGCTTCATGTAATTTGAAGCCCTGTTATTAGGCACACACATTTATGATTATTATAATTTCCTGACTTATTGATCCTTTTATCTTTATAAAATATCTATTTGTTGCTGGTCATACTTTCTGGAAGTAGCTTTTGTCTGATATTAATGTGGCCATTCTAGTCTCATGTTTCCTGTTTTCATGGCATATTGCTTTTTATTCGTTTTACTTTTGTTTCTTTAAAGCATGCCCTTGTAGAAGTGTATTGTTGGATCTTGCTGTTTTACCCATTTGATAATATCTGCTTTTTAATTGAAGTGTTTAGCCCATTCACATTAGTGTAATAATTGATATGTTTAGATTCATGTCCTTCAATACATTATTTGCTTTCTATTTGTCCTCTCTGATTTTGTTCTTCTGTTTCCCCTTATCTATTGTCTTTTGAATTATTTGGGTATTCCTCAGAATCTCTTTTAATTTTTAGATATACCTATTTTTAGATTTTTTTACTTGCGTTTTTTAGTGGTTGCTATAAGGATTACAGAATACATACTTAACTTTTCTCAGTCCACTTAGAGTTAATAGTGTACCACCTTCTTAAAATATAGAAAAGTTACAACCATGTAAGACTATTTAGCTCTTCCTATGCCATTGCTTATGCTATAGTTTTCATTTGTACTAAATCTCATACAATACAAAACCCACAAGACACAGTTATAATTTTTGTTTAAGCAGTTATTATGTACTTTAGAGAATTAAGAAGAAAAAAATAGTCATTTCCGTTTACCTAGTCATTTACCATTTCTAGTGCCATTAATTTGTTCCTAAAGAGCGGAGTTTCTCCATAATGTCTTTTTGCTTCAACCTGAAAAACTTTATTAGCACTTTTTGTAATGCATATATGCTGCAGTGATTTATCTTAGTTTTCCTTTATCTGAAGATCTATTTATCTTGCATTTGAATGATATAGAATTCTGGGGGATTGACAGATTTTATTTTCTTCCACATAAAAAAATGTTATTCCACTGTCTTCTAATGCTCATAGTTTCTGACGAGAAGTGTATAGTCATTTAAGTCATTATTTCCTGTGTGCAATATGATTGTTTTGTTGCTTTTGTATGGCTGTGGGGACACTTATTTTAAGGTTTTCTACTTACCTTTGGTTTAGAAGTTTGACTATGATGTGCTTATTTATGCTTTTCTTTATTTTTATCCTGTTTAGGGTTGACTGAGTTTATCAAACATGTAAATGTATATTGTTAACCGAATTTGACAAATTTTGTTCCTTATATCCTTAAACTTTTAATGCTAATTTCTCTCTATCCTTTCTGGACTCCAATTACATACAAATGGTACTTTTTAAATATTGTCTGGTTTTACCATAGTAGGGTTAAAGTTTGGTCCTTTAAGACTATACACTTCTTTTATATTCTTATATATTCTATATTGTTCCATAGGTCTGTAAGATTTATTTTATTTTTATTTTATTTCAGTCCTTTTTCTTTTCTTCAGATTGGATCATTTCTATGGATCTATTTTCAGATTCACTGACTTTTGCCTCTTTTAGCTCCATTTTTCCTAAAATCAGGCAGTGAGTTTTAATTTCAAATATTATATTTTTATTGCTAAAATTTTCATTGGCTCTTTTGTATTTTCCTTTTTTTCTGTTAAGATTTCCTTTATTTTCATTCCTTACCAACATGTTTTCCTTTATCTTATTGAATATAGTTACAGTAGCTACTTTAAAGTCGTTGTCTGCTAATTCCCATATCTGTGTCATCTCAGGTTTGGATTCTTGATGGTCTTTACCTTTAAGAATGCATCACATTTTTCTGGTATTTCATGTTAGGTAATTTTGGATTTTATCCTGATATTATTAGTGTGTTATTTTTGAGATTCATCATTCTGTTTGTATTAGTCCATTATTGCACTACTATAAAGAAACATCAAAGACTGGGTAATTTATAAAGAAAAGAGGTTTAATTGGCTCACAGTTCCACAGGCTGTAGGAAGCATGATGCTGGCCATCTGCTTGGCTTCGGGGGAGGCCTCAGGAAATTTAAAATCATGGTGGAAGGCAAAGGGAAAGTGGGCTCATCTTACATGGCAGGAGCAGGAGCAAGAGAGAGAGAAGGGGGAGGTGGTACACACTTTTAAACGACAAGATTTCGTGAGAACTCTCTCACTATTATGAGAACAACATTTAAGGGGGAAATCCACCCCCATGATCCAATCACCTGTCACCAGGCCCCACCTCCAACACTGGGGATTACAATTTGACATGAGATTTGGGCAGGGACACAGATCTAAACCATATCACTGTTATATTTCTATGAAGGGTGTTAACATTTTTGTTTTAGTAGCGAATAAACTTGATTAGACTAAAAATGCAAAATCTTTCTTTCTTCTGCTGGGTAGCAGTTCAAACTTCAATTTAGTTCTTTTAGCTTTAGCCTTTGCTCTTTATATGTGATTCAGGGACAGCAGAGATGTGGGAAGAATTTAATCATTGAATTTAGGGCTCACCTTCTTTTGTTCTGTGCACTCAAGGATTCCCTACCCCTCTCAGTTGTGGATTACAGTGCTGTTGCTCCTGGCTCCTTCCCTTTGTCCCTTAAGATGGAGAAACTAGGGATTATCTGTCAGAGTTTTAGCTTCCTCATGCTATGTCACAACCTTGACCAGCTATTAGGCCAAAGCAACAATAACAGGAAACTCACTTCATGCTGATTCCTTTCTCCGTTTTAGTGCCCTCCTCCCCAAAAACTGCCTGCTTTTGTTTATTCTCCAGAGTCCTTAGATATTTGCTTTATGTATTTTGGCCAGAGGCTACAGTTGTTATCTCTGGAAGGGTCTGTTTATTATGAGCTTACTTTGATGTACTAGACTGAGCTTCAGACATTGTGTTTTGAAATTTTTGCTTAAACATTACATTTATCCAAGAATTAAATTTAATATTTATTTATTTTTTTGTTCAACTTTTAAGTTCTGAGGTACATGTGCCAGTTGTGCCGGTTTGTTACACAGGTAAACATGTGCCATGGTGGTTTGCTGCACAGATCAACCCATCACCTAGATATTAAGCCCAGTATCCATTAGGTATTCTTCCTGATACTCTCCCTCCCATTGCTCCGCGGACAGGCCCCAGTGCGAGTTGTTCCCCTCCATACTTTCATGTGTACTCATCATTCAGCTCCCACACATAGTGGGAACATGTGGTGTTTGGTTTTCTGTTCCTGCATTATTGTGCTGAGGATAATGGCTTCCAGCTCCATCCATGTCCTTGCAAAGGACAAGATCTTGTTCCTTTTTATGGATGCATAGTATTCCATGGTATATATGTACTACATTTTCTTTATCCAGTCTATCATTGATAGGCATTTGGGTTGATCCCATGTCTTTGCTATTGTGAATAGTGCTGCAATGAACATACACATGCATGTATCTTTATAATAGAATGATTTATGTTCCTTTGGGTATATACCCAGTAATGGGATTGCTGGGTCAAATGGTATTTCTGCTTCTAGATCTTTGAGGAATCGCCACACAGTCTTCCACAATGATTGAATTAATTTACACCCCCCACCAATAGTGTAAAAGTGTTCCTTTCTCTCCATCTGTTGTTTCTAAACTTGTTAATAATTGCCATTCTGACTGGTATGAGAAGATATTTCATTGTGGTTTTGATAGGCATTTCTCTAATGATCAGTGATGTTGAGGTTTTTTTCACATGTTTGTTGGCCGCATGAATGTCTTCTTTTGAGAAGTGTCTGTTCATGTTCTTTGCCCACTTTTTAATGGGCTTGTTTGAGTTTTTCCTGTAAATTTGTTTAAGTTCCTTGTAGACTCTGGATATTAGACTTTTGTCAGATGGATAGACTACAAAATTTTTCTCCCATTTTATAGGTTGTCTGTTCACTCTGATGATAGTTTCTTTAGCTGTGCAGAAACTCTTTAATTTAATTAGATCCCATTTGTCAATTTTCGTTGAAATTGCTTTAGGCACTTTTGTCATGAAATTTTTGCCTGTGCCTATGTCCTGAATGGTATTACCTAGATTTTCTTCAAGGTTTTTATAGTTTTATACTTTTATGAATTAAGTCTTTAATTCATCTTGAGTTAATTTTTGTATAAGATGTAAGGAAAGGGTCCAGTTTCAATTTTCTGCATATGGCTAGCCAATTCTCCCAGTATCATTTATGAAATAGGGAATCTTTTCCCCATTGCTTGTTTTTGTCAGGTTTGTTGAAGATCAGATGGTTGTAGGTGTGTGGTGTTATTTCGGAGTTCTCTGTTTTGTTCCACTGGTCTATGCATCTGCTTTTGTACCAGTACTGTGTTGTTTTGGTTACTGTAGTTTTGTGGTATATATGAAGTCAAGTAGTATGATGCCCCCAGCTTTGTTCTTTTGCTTAGTATTGTCTTGGCTATAAAGGCTCTTTTTTGGTTCCATATTGATATGGTTTGGCTGGGTCTCCACCCAAATCTCACCTTGAATTGTAGTTCCCGTAATCCCCACATGTTGTGGGAGAGACCCAGTGGGAGGTAATTGAATCATGGGAGCGGTTATCCCATGCAGTTCTCATGATAGTGAGTGAGTCTCATTAGATCTGATGGTTTTATAAGGGCTTTTCCCTTTTTGCTTGGCACTTCTCCTTCCTGCCACCATGTGAAGAAAGATGTGTTTGCTTTCCCTTCCACCATGATTGTAAGTTTCCTCAGGCCTCCCCAGCCATGCTGAACTGTGAGTCAATTAAACCTCTTTCTTTTATAAATTACCCAGTCTCAGGCAGTTCTTTATAGCAGTATGAGAACAGACAAATACACATACGAATTTTAACATAGTTTTTTCAAAATCTGTGATGAATGTCAATGGAAGTTTAATAGGAATACCATTGAATCTATAAATTACTTTGAGCAGTATGGCCATAATACTGATTCTTTCTATCCATGAGCATGGAATGTTTTCCTATTTGTTTGTGTCCACTGTGATTTCCTTGAGCAGTGGTTTGTCGTTGTCCTTGAAGAGGTCCTCCACTTCCCTTGTTAGCTGTATTCCTAGGTATTTTATTCTCTTTGTAGCAATTGTGAATGGGAGTTCATTCAAAATTTGGCTCTCTACTTGCCTGTTGTTTGTGTATAGGAATGCTAGTAGTTTTTGCACATTGATTTTGTATCCTGAGACTTTGCTGAAGTTGCTTATCAGCTTAAGAAGCTTTTGGACTGAGACAATGGGGTTTTCCAATATAGGATCATGTCATCTGCAAACAAAGATAATTTGATTTCCTCTCTTCCTATTTGAATACCCTTTATTTATTTCTCTTTCCTAATTGCCCTAGCCAGAACTTCCAATACTATGCTGAATAGGAGTGGTGAAAGAGGGCATCCTTGTCTTGTGCTGGTTTTCAAGGGGAATACTTCCAGGTTTTGCCCATTCAGCGTGGTAGTGGCTGTGGGTTTGTCGTATATATGGCTCTTATTATTTTGAGGTATGTTCCTTCAAGACCTACTTTATTGAGCATTTTTAACATGAAGGGATGTTGAATTTTATTGAAGGCCTTTTCTGAATCCATTGAGATAATCATGTGGGTTTTGTCTTTAGTTCTGTTTATGTGATGAATTACATTTATCAATTTGCGTATGTTGAACCAGCCTTGCATCCCAGGGATGAAGCCTACTTGATCATGGTGGATAAGCTTTTTGATGTGTTGCTGGATTCGGTTTGCCAGTATCTTATTCAGGATTTTTGCACTGATGCTCATCAGGGATATCAGCCTGAAGTTTTCCTTTTTGTTGTATCTCTGCCAGGTTTTGGTATCAAGATGATGCTGGCCTTAAATGAGTTAGGGAGGAGTACCTCCTTTCCCATTGTTTGGAATAGCTTCAGAAGAATTGGTACCAACTCCTCTTTGTACCTCTGATAGAATTCAGCTGTAAATCTGTCTGGTTCTGGACTTTGGTTGGTGGGCTATTTGTTACTGCTTCAATTTCGAATTTAATATTTTTAAATCTTGGGTTAAATGGTTGAATGTGTGGAGAGTTAGATATCAATGAATGCATATTCTTAAAGGCATAAACTTTAACCCTGCTGGATATAGGATAAAATTTACATTAAAACACTATAATTAATCAGTCAATTTAAGTAAAATAAATTCAAGGCAGTGGTCTGAATTTCTCAATGTACATTTAGATATTTATGGGAGTCATATAAAATAAATTATAAATGTGACTAAGGGCTTTTTATTAAGGAAAATGAAATATTGCTATGGACATGATTCTGTGTGTTTCTTTACTGCACTCTATGAACTAAGAATTTTGGAGACAAATCATAAATATATAAATTGGTTTATTGATCACTGACTGGGAATATAAATAGGCACAAACATTTGGGGAAGCATTTTGGCATGTCTACCTAAAATTTAAACATGTAAACACTAGTCCCCCCTTACCTGCAGTTTCATTTTGAGCAGTTTCAGAAAATAGGTAAGCACAGTACAGTAAGATATTTTGAGAGAGAGACCACATTCATATAACTTTTATTATAGTGTATTGTTATAATTGTCCTAATTTATTATTATTTATTTATTTATTTATTTATTTATTTATTTATTT
>NW_016805589.1:249216-354583 GCF_001698545.2 Rhinopithecus bieti
CTTTTATTATAGTGTATTGTTATAATTGTCCTAATTTATTATTATTTATTTATTTATTTATTTATTTATTTATTTATTTATTTTGAGATGGAGTCTCGCTCTGTCGCCCAGGCTGGAGTGCAGTGGCCAGATCTTGGCTCACTGCAAGCTCTGCCTCCCGGGTTAACGCCATTCTCCTGCCTCAGCCTCCCCAGCAGCTGGGACTACAGGCGCCCGCCACCTCGCCCGGCTAGTTTTTTTGTATTTTTTAGTAGAGACGGGGTTTCACTGGGTTAGCCAGGATGGTCTCGATCTCCTGACCTCGTGATCCACCCGTCTCGGCCTCCCAAAGTGCTGGGATTACAGGCTATTATTAGTTATTATTGTTAATATTTTACTGTGCCTAATTTATAAATTACACTTTATCATAGGCATGTATGTATAGGAAACAACATAGTATATATAGAATTCAGTATTATCCTTGGTTTCAGACATTCAGTGGGGATCTTAGAAAGTATCCCCTGTGGAAAAGGAGGGACTACTGTACTTTTAACAAGGCACTTCCCAGAATAAACACACAGACATATACATGCACACACTTTCAGAAATGCACTTAAATATTCAATCATGGAGTAAAAATTAATTATGAAATATATAGACAATGAACATTGTGTAGTTTTTAGATCAGAATTATATATACTGACATGAAAGGATGTTCATTATATATGTTAAGTAATAACTAAGTTCATCATATATGTTAAGTAAAAAAAGTCACAACTTACGAGAAAGTGTTAATTGATTTGAGAATTTGTGTATTTTTTTTTCCTGTTTTGTGCTAAAAAGCTGAAGTTGGCATCAACCAAGACGTATTGTTATCTATGTATCAAGCTAAATAATTTTAAGATCTTTAAGACTATTAATTGGGAGATGCTGTATAAATAGAATCAGTGCCAGATTTTTTGTTTCAATTCTATCAGCCAAGTATACTATGCTTTCTTTGCTTGTGTTAGAAAAGAGAGAGAGAGAAAAAAAAAAAGAACAGAAGCAAAAAGTAAAGTTGTACAATAGTGTGTAGAGTGTGGTTCCATTTTGGTAAAATGTATCAGTGTGTGTATTTATATAGCATAGTCAAAAGCCTGGAGTGATATACAATTATCTGTTACTGGTCTAGTCTACAAGGGAATTAGATTTTAAAGGACTTTCACTTTCATTGCTTTTAAAAATTCTGAACAAATTTAATTTGGTACAAGAAGTATATATTTTCAATATTATTGAACCTAATTAAAATAAACTAGAGATCAAAAAATAAATAAATCACAGGAAGTTCACAGTCTGACTTTATCAGGATTGTTGCTATTTTCTTTTTTCTTTTCTTTTTTTTTTTTTTTGAGACGGAGTCTTGCTATGTCTCCCAGGCTGAGTGCAGTGGCGCAATCTCAGCTCACTGCAGAGCTCCGCCTCCCGGGTTCACGCCTTCTGCTGCTCACTCCCCCAGCAGCTGGGAATACAAGGCGCCGCACCACGCTAGCTAATTTTTTTTTTTTTTTTTTTTTTTGTTTTAGTAGAGACGGGGTTTCACCGTGTTAGCGAGGATAGGTTCTTGATTTCTGACCTCGTGATCCGCTGCCTCGCTCCAAAAGTGCTGGGATTACAGGTGTGAGCCACCGCGCCGGGCCGATTGTTGCTATTTTCTTAACAGGTCATCAAACATTATCAGTGACCCTTGGAAAGAATGACTTTTTATAATTTGAAAATCTTTTTTATTCTTCAACTCCTGCTGACTTAAAGAGCACTAAATCCACATATCCTAGGAGGCATCGCTGTCCAATATATCCTATGTGTACATTGATTTATGAACCAATAAATATTTCATACACAGTTGAGATTTTAAATGAGCTTATGATAATTGGATCAAAGGAATACTAGTCCAGCTTGAGAGTACTGCAGAAAACCAATCACAGAAAGCTATGATGAAATTTTAATTATAAAGGATATTGAATATCCTAGAGTGACAACTCTGTTATAATAGATGTAACATTGAATTGGAAAGAGAGAAAGTGAGATTTTCACCCATTTCTGTTTGAAATCAACTTTCTATTTCTAGTAAATTACCAAACCATTCTGTTTTAATTTTTATATCTTAAAGTTATCATTCACTGGAATGATTTAATGGGTTTATAAAAGAATTGACCAATAGATGTATAATAGATATAGAAAAGTAAGCCTGGGTGTGGTGGCTCACACCTGTAATAATATTATAGTGTATTATTATAATTGTTCTATTTTATAATTAGTTATTGTTGTTAATCTTTTACTGTACCTAATTTATAAATTAAGCTTTATCATGGGTATGTATGTATGGGAAAAAATGTAGTATATATAGAATTCAATATTATCCTTGGTTTTGGACATTCAGCAGGGGTCTGAAGGTGGGCGAGCTGAGCCCACTTTGGGAGGCCAAAGTGGACAGATTGCTTGACCCCAGGAGTTCAGGACCAGCCTGGGCAACATGGTGAAATGCTGTCTTTACAATAAATACAAAAATTATCTGGGCATGGTAGTGCATGACTGTAGTCCCAGCTACCCAGGAGGCTGAGGTGGGAGCATCACTGAGCCTGGTGGTTGAGGCTGCTATAAGTTGTGATTATGCTACTGCACTCCAACGGGACAACCGAGTGAGACCCTGTCTCAAAAAAAAGTCACAAATTAAGATAAAGTGTTGATTGATCTGAGAATTTGTGTATTTTTTTCTATTTTGTGCTGAAAAGTTGAAGTTGGCATCAATCAAGGCATATTGTTATATATGGATCAAACTAAAAATTTTAAAGATATTTAAGACCATTAATTCAGAGATGCTGTATAAATAGAATCAGTACCAGATTTTTTGTTTCAAGTCTATCAGCCAAGTATAATATGCTTTTTTTTGCTTGTGATAGAAAAAAGAGAGACAAAACACAGAAGCAAAATTGAAGAATTTGTAAATCATTTCTAAATAATTTCAATAAAATGAGCTCTGAAAGGGAAAATTTTAGGTAACATTATCTCATCAAAATGCCTTAAAGTATATTTTAATGTTCAGTAAGAACAGTGTATATTAACATGGTTAATTTAGAGGTTTTATATTTTACCCACATTATAATGTATTATGCCTGTAACTGCTAAAGGAATTTTGTAGCAAAATCTATCAAGGAATACACGAGTGGGATTTATATCAGAAAAATCAAAGCCATTTGTAAAGCCCCATTACTTAGGCAGAATATCGTAGGTAGGAGGAAGATGGTACTGAAAGAGGTTTGGATATGAAGTACAAATCTATTTTGCATCACGATTTTGTTAAGTCCGGCTGTTTATTATTAAAAACATGTACAGAAGATTCAGTTGAAGTTTCTAAATGAGAAAGAAACTTGTAGTTGTGGGAACAATAGTATTCCTTATGAAATACTTAGACATTAATAGCTTGAGACTGATAATACAGTTCTTAAGTTAGGGGTTGCATGTGTAGTGGTCAGATGTTATTTCAGAATCTCAAGAAACAGAGCCATGGTAAAAAGAAGCTCCTGGAGCTTCTGATAAACTCCGTCACCTTTCTGGGGCCCAGTTTCTTCATCAATACCAACCTCATTAAGGTCCTGTGAGGAGTACATGAGGTTAGACATGTACTGAAATAATAAGCCAATTCTTAAGTGCCAAGACATTAGGATGCACCGGGGTGGGGGGTGACCAAAAAGTCAACAATTACTTGATACTCTAGATGTATGTATGGGTAATTTTGAGAAGTAATCCTTCTTACACAGAGGTGTAGGTTTGTTTGTTCCAAGCAGCAAACATAATGGGTATAGGAAAGAGAAACTGTAGCCTTCACATAGACTAAGCTTTGGAAAACAGTTGGAAAACAGTTCAAATTCAAGATACTTCAACAATATCTAATGTGTTTTTGAAATATATTTTTAAAACCCCTATCCAAATCAATGAAAGCTTTGGCTAAAACCTACTTGGGAACAAGGATGTTCTTTAGTGCCAAATACTCATCATCTTATTGTAGTCTGTGGCTAAAATCCCAAGAGTTACAGAGGAGAAATAGGGCCAAACAAGGTTTTCTATTAAAATAAGAGGTCCCAAGTGATGAATGGAAACTTGGAACAGGTTTAATGGCAACTATAAGCCAGAAATTAGCTGAAATACACATGAATGAATTTGGGGCATATCTTGAGTTTCAGGTAGAAAATTGGTACTAAGTTTAGTGAATTAGAAACATAGCTTAACCTAAGCAGTTGTAATTCTTGTTCCAAAAATGCTCAACTTGCTGCTGGACTGGCATGGACACTTGCTACCTCCTTGTTTTGAGTCATTAATAAAATGTTGAATGGGGTATCTAGAGTATCGCGTAATTGTTGACTTTTTGGTCACCCAACCCCCTTGCATCCTAATGCCTTGGCACTTAAGAGTTGGCATATTATTTCTGTACATATCTAACCTCATGTACTCCTCTCAGGACCCTAATGAGGTTGGTATTGATGAAGAAACTGGGTCCCAAAATGGTGATGGAATTTATCAGAAGCTCCAGGAAGCTTCTTTTTACCATGACTCTGTTTCTTGAGGTTCAAGAACAAGATTTACCAGGCTGTGTTTCTTGAGAGACTAAGAGTGGATCCCTGTAGTCCCCATTAGAATTCTCCTTCTAGGTTGAAGTATTCCATTAATAAACACTTTTTGGCATGTTATTTAAACAATTACAAAATCACCTAACTACACTGTCTTGCAGCTGCCTTTCTTTCTTTATCTTCTCCACAAGAGTATATTGGGAGACTTTGTTTAATTTCTCCACGAATTCTAGAGCGACTGTTCCTGCAGCATTCCTTTTTTAAATTTTGTTTTGATAAGCATTTATTTTGGCAATGATTCTAGTAAATGAAAATCTAAAATGTCCATATGAAAAACAATCTTAAGTCTATGTGGTTAGTTTGAAGTTACCAGTTTTTAATTAAGCCAAAGTAGTCCTTAGTATGAATCCCTTCATTTCTAAGTGCTCATAAACAATCACTTTAGTAATATTAGAATTTCAAAGGAATTTGTATCAAGCTTAATGGCACTTTTTAAAAGATAGGAAATTGGGTTCTCTAGTCACATCTGTAAGTTCTTTCAGTGCCTTGGAAGTCATTTATCTGGCCACAGATACTTGACTTACTTATATCTTTTTTTTTTTTTTTTTTTTCTGAGATGGAGTCTCACTTGTTGCCCAGGCTGGGGTGCAGTGGCATGATCTCGGCTCACTGCAAGCTCTGCCTCTTGGGTTCACGCCATTCTCAGCCTCCTGAGTAGCTGGGACTACAGGCATCCAACACCACACCCGGCTAATTTTTTTGTATTTTTTGGTGGAGGCGGGGTTTCATCGTGTTAGCCAGGATGGTCTCAATCTCCTGACCTCAGCCTCGGCCTCCCAAAGGGATTACAGGTGTGAGCCACCGCGCCCAGCCACTTATATCACATTTATGCTTCCTATCTCCTTATTGATCTTGAGGTTCAAGTTTTACTTAACCATTTTCTTCAATGACAAAAAATTTTATAATTAAAAAAAACCTCAACCTTTAATATTCTATGATTCTTGTTAGGCCATCTCAATTGAGAATACTGATAAAGAAGTAAGTCTCCCCCCAATACTGGCTAGTTTGATTTTATCTGTTAACGTTACACAGTCTGCCCCAAACCTGTCTCTCCCTTTTTATTGTTACTTATCCAAAGATGGCTTGAATCTCTTATGGCTTGAATCTCTTTGTCTATTCTAAGCAATTTTCAGACACCTCAGCCAACTATCAATAATATGTTCGTTTTTTAGAACTAAAAACATAGAGAATCTCCCCCTAAAAGCCAGTTGTTAATGCCAAATATTTGACTGATGTATTTCTTCTGGAGGAAGGGAGATGTGAAAAAATTTAACCATCAAGTTATGTGAAAACTTTTTCATCTTCCCATCCACTGGATGTTTTATCTGTAAATATTGCTATACTCATATTGGAAAGTATTTTCCTTCTGGGGATGCATGAAGATCAGGAATCCTATTCATTTTAACAAGATAGAATTTTAAAACTACTTTGGACAACTCTAAACATTAGAGATGACCATTTGTCTCTCTTTTATTATGTTACTTGTGCTCAGTTTGTAGAGCAACATAAATACATACATTAAAAAATGAAAACTAGATCCTTCCCGACATGACAGGTACTCTTATAATGATCAGCCCCAAACCTGATCAAACTAATGAATATGTTTTTTGTCCTGTGGCCAAAAGACTCCAGATCATTTGGTTTCCAAAAGTAAAATGATCTGTAATGGTGTTAATAATAAAGAATAATTTATGTGAATTAGGAGAGTTTACTGAGTGCTAGCATTTTTCCTGTAGGTTTAATTCTGTTGTGTTATAACTGGTTTTGCTCCTGTGCCCTGTGATCTCATGATAGATATATTTAACAAACATAATTAAAAGAGACAACTGAGGAATACGATTTCAAAGTTCTTGTCTAGCATGGGGATAAATGAACATAATGTTCTATCTAATCATGTCACTTTTCTTGTTAGTTATTAGCAAGGAACACTTTTATTTTATAATTTATAATTTTAATGTAAAGTAGAAAAGTATTACTTTTGACAGAGCCTTTCTTAGGGTCCAGAAACTTTATCAGTGGGATTCAGTTCTCCAGGTTTGAAATACTTTGTTTCATATCTTCATTTGACAATTTTAAAGGAAGAAATCCACAGTAAAATCATTTCAGAGTCTCAACTTCCTCTCCATAAGATATGCTCTATCCCTATATAGGAAATTTTCTATAGCAGCTTTTCTAGAGTTTACTAAAATAAGATCTGAAGAAAATGAAGCAATTAACATTTATTGAGAGTCTGTAAGGGTTTCTACATTGCAAAGGAGACAGAAATGTAAGACATGGCTCCTGCTTTTAGGTTACTTATAATTAAAGAGATAATATTAAATTATTTGGATGAATTTAAAAATGACACATGCCATCTTACAGAGATATGCTGTAGACTGTGAAAATTAAAAAAAAAAAAACTTGTGTTTAGAGTAGACACTGTTTCATGGATTAGGTAGGTTTTCATCGGGATCTTGAAATGTATGTAAGATTTTAAAAGGAGGAGAGAAAATAAGAAGCCGTTTGTATTAGGATTACACAGATAAATTCGTAAATTTAGTTCTTTTCAAAGAACATTAATTGAGCACCTCTGTGCCAAGCTCCATACTGGGTGCTGTAGATTACAGCATGTTTAGGAACTAACTTCATACTCTGTTGCTAAAGTATTTCTATGTTTTCTAAAAAGGTAAATCTCTTGTGAGGAAACAAATCTCTTGAAGGAGTTCTCATAACAGAAGTCCCATTTACTTAGTGATATAAAAAGGGGCTGTTTTTTGGTTTTGTTCTCAAAATGTACGATATAATTCTAGAAGTAATTGGGAAAGTTTAACTTTGTTGAATACGCATTTTCTCCATCATGGTTGATTTCCTATATGGCACAGTTAAACGTGCTTATCTGTGTTTGATATCCAAAGGGCCATGCTACATATAGACTGTCAACCAAGGTTTTATCTGATGATAATGAATTGTTGCATTTCATGACAACAGCAACAACAATAATGTACTTAACTACTGTGCAAATTGCTTTACATACATTTTCTCATGTAATCATAAAAATAACCCTATGAGTTTTGCTTACTATTGTTTTCCTTAATTAAATTGAGTAAAGTGAAGCTTAGGTTAAGTAACATGTCCATAGCCACACAGTTAGTCACTGGCAGGAGTGTGACTGACTCCAAAGTCTATGTTCCTAATTACTGGAGTGCAGTGGCCGGATCTCAGCTCACTGCAAGCTCCGCCTCCCGGGTTTACGCCATTCTCCTGCCTCAGCCTCCCGAGTAGCTGGGACTACAGGCACCCGCCACCTCGCCCGGCTAGTTTTGTATTTTAGTAGAGATGGGGTTTCACCGTGTTAGCCAGGATGGTCTCGATCTCCTGACCTCGTGATCCGCCCATCTCGGCCTCCCAAAGTGCTGGGATTACAGGCTTGAGCCACCGCGCCCGGCCGCGTGTTCTACTTTTTAATAGGGAGTTCTTGAAGGTCCAAGGAGAGGAATGCATAATGGTGTGGTCAAGGCATTAGCATTAGTATTTGTAGAAAGGGTAATTAACCACAATCTGAGCAATCACATTCTAACAACCAGTAAGGTCGGCAGGAGCCTCAGTATGATGGTGTGAGGAATGAAATCATTATAGTGCCAAATAGAGTATACCTTCTCTTTAGTACAATGTCTTTCAAAAGAAGGCTGATTGTGTTGGCTTTATGTTTGCCTCCTCAATAATTAAGGCAGTAAATTCTAGTTGGAGCTAAATACCCATAGGGCCTAAAACAGCAAAATGGACAACCTGGCAGGTGTCCTTGCTGGAAGATGACAAGAGTGCTGAAAGGAGAGTCCTGGTTTTTCTCCTGAGACATGACATTTGGGGGCTTCCATTAAAAAATCACCAAGCCTCTGCCACTGTAATCTCTTCCTTAAGTGCCTATGATCTTTCCACAGTCACAGGTCTATGCTTGGTCAATACCCAGTGGCCGGGTCTCTGAGCTGTGGGCAGAGATGGCAGCGACTCGGAGGGCTGGGAGGAGATGAGGGGAGGAAAGCTCACTTTTCCTGACAACTTACAACTTGATTCCACTTATAAGCCATTTATTTTCAGAAATAAGTGATGGGTGAGGACATAGGCCAGGTCCACAATTTGTGCACTTGAGAGATTAAGGCATCTGAGATCAAATTACCACAGCAAACTGAGACAGAATTATTGTAGGGATGTTTGGGGAGGAGGCAGAAAGAAGAGGAAGAAGCCAGAGACCCAAGAAAGGAGACAGGAATAGATTTTGATGAAAATTGCTTCCTACTCTGTACCCTTGAGGAAACAAAGAGGACAAATAAGCAGCAGTGATAGGAGGAAGCTGGGCGTTTCTCTGGAATAAAACTGGCTAAGTAGTGGAGCATTGATAGTGAGTGTGCTTGGTCGGTGGAACGAAGTGATGTGCTAGTTCAGGCCTTTGAACTCCGGGTGTCAGGATCACAACCTTGGCTCCTTTAACCGTCCCCTCTAGGAGGGAAGCATGCCAAATGTCAGGTCTCACACTGACTGTTCCAGTCCATAGCTAGAAAATGACCCATAGAGGAAGATCTATGGATGAGAGAAATACTGGGAGATGAAGAGAAAGGACGTTTTAGTGAGTGCTTTTTTTTTGCACATGAGGCAATAGATTTCAAATTTCTGTGGAAGAAACGTGAGAACCTGGGAAGAGTGAATATTCAGAACTGAGCAGCAGAGGCAATGACACAGCATGGAAAGATTTCCTCTGATCCTTCTGCCTTCTCTTTTACTGAAGTGAATTTGTTGTCTCTGCGTTGCCTCTATAGCAGTACAAAAGGAATCTTAGGGACACAGA
Source organism: Rhinopithecus bieti (assembly GCF_001698545.2). Lineage (NCBI taxonomy): Eukaryota > Metazoa > Chordata > Mammalia > Primates > Cercopithecidae > Rhinopithecus > Rhinopithecus bieti. The sequence goes on from NW_016805589.1 coordinate 258,676, forward strand.
AGAACAGAAGTCTAAGGAGTCTTTTATTTAAGGAAGATAAGCTGCAGTCATTGAAATTGCTGGTTATTGTAAGATAAATCCCAGATTCCCACATTTTGCTTAATCACAGCAGATTTTTTTTGTTTGTTTGTTTTTTTAACTGCAAAGCATTAATGGAATCCAAATTCCAGCCTGGCTTAGGAGATCAACAGTAACTCTCTTGATTTAATGGTTTTGCAGACTCTTGAAGACATTGTCATCCATTAAAGAAAAAATTTTAAATCACTCTTGAAAGAAAATGTCTTGGGTGATAAATAAGATTTGAAGCAAGATTAGAAAAAGCTTGAGAGAAGAATCTCTTTAAAAATTTTACCAGATTTTCCCCACTATCGCCAAAATGGGTCAAATAACAGATTTGCCTACAGCTTCATGGAGACTATTTTTTAAAATATTGGTTATTTGCCAAGGCACACACTGAAAGTAAGGGACACTTGGCCGACAGCAGAATTGAGTCTTGAATCCCAGGATGCTGGTTTTAGACTTGCTCCCGGAAAGAGGGCAGCATTTGCCATCCCCCTCCTTTTGCCCTAGGAGTTGAGCACTTTCTGCAGTACTTGCGTGTCCAGGGAAGATGTGGGGGGAGTCAGGTGAATAGTTCCCATCGCCAGTAACCCCACAGCGCCTCCCCCTGCGTTGTTTCCTTTTAATGTTAGATCCGCCGCCTGGGTGCCCACACTTAGCTAAGGCCCCTTAGTTTATTTTCCTGAATTGCGCTTGGAAATCTTTTCCTAGGGAGCTGATAGCCAGACTTCTAGGGGTTTGACCGCTTTTCCCAGACTAATCTCCTTAAAGACCCGTTAAGCAGGGGAGAGACGGTGGAGACTGGATGAACTGGACAGTGGGGGTAGGGAGAAAGGGAGTGGCCGTGTTCCTGCGGTCCGCTGAGATCCGGCAGGTCCAGGGTGAAGGAGATGGGACTGGAGAGGCTGAGCAGTCCGGGTTCGCTGTCCGCCACTTGGGCGCGGAATCAGAGCAGGACTTGCTGAGCCCTCCTCCCCTTCCCTCTCCCCCTCCGTCTCCCCTTCTGCTTCCTTTTCCCTCCTCCTGGAGCGGTAGCGGCAGCAGCAGCAGGAAGCCGAGCCGGGTTGAGCGACTCGGAGGCGAGCGGAGGAGCTCGAAGATGGGGAATCAGCGAGGGCGGTGGGGCCAGGAGCCCTTGGGAGGGCCTACGGAGGGAGCGGCCCCAGGCGTTTGCTAGCGCGTGAGCGGTGGGGGAGCGGGCTCAGGGTGGCACGAGCGGAGGCGGGGCCCGGGCGTGGAGCACGGCTGGGGAAGCTGCCGCCTCCGGCCCTGCCCGGCTGCCTCCGCCGCGGCCAGTGGCTATGGAGCAGGCGGGCACCAGACCTGCGGCGACAGAGCATTCACAGCTCCGGCGGCCCATGCCCTGGCTGCTGCTACTGCCTCTCCGGCTGCTGTTGCTGCTGCTGCTACCGGGCCCAGCGGCCTCCCAGCTGCGATACTCCGTGCCAGAGGAGCAGACACCCGGCGCGCTCGTGGGTAACGTGGCTCGCGCGCTGGGGCTCGAGCTGCGGCGCTTGGGGCCGGGTTGCTTGCGCATCAACCATCTGGGTGCGCCCAGTCCGCGCTACCTGGAGCTGGACCTGACTAGTGGAGCGCTCTTCGTCAACGAGCGCATTGATCGGGAGGCGCTATGTGAGCAGCGGCCTCGCTGCCTGCTCAGCTTGGAAGTGCTGGCGCACAACCCCGTGGCGGTGAGCGCCGTTGAGGTGGAAATATTGGACATCAACGACAACTCACCGCGTTTCCCGCGGCCCAACTACCAGCTTCAGGTAAGCGAATCGGTGGCTCCTGGAGCGCGCTTTCACATAGAGAGTGCGCAGGACCCAGACGTGGGCGCCAACTCAGTACAGACCTACGAGCTCAGCCCCAGCGAGCACTTCGAGCTGGACCTTAAGCCCCTGCAGGAGAACAGTAAAGTGCTTGAGCTGGTGCTGCGTAAGGGCCTAGACCGGGAACAGGCAGCCTTGCACCACCTGGTTCTCACAGCCGTGGATGGGGGCATCCCAGCCCGCTCGGGTACGGCACAGATCTCTGTGCGTGTCCTGGACACTAACGACAACTCTCCTGCCTTTGACCAGTCCACTTATCGCGTCCAGCTACGGGAAGACTCACCCCCGGGCACACTGGTGGTGAAGCTGAATGCCTCAGACCCGGATGAGGGCTCCAATGGTGAGCTCAGGTACTCCTTGAGCAGCTACACTTCGGACCGGGAGAGGCAGCTCTTCAGCATAGATGCCAGTACTGGGGAAGTGCGAGTAATTGGGGGGCTGGATTATGAGGAAGCCTCCTCCTACCAGATCTATGTGCAGGCAACTGATCGGGGTCCAGTGCCCATGGCAGGTCACTGCAAGGTGCTGGTGGACATCGTGGATGTGAATGACAATGCCCCAGAGGTAGTGCTCACGGACCTGTATAGCCCAGTGCCTGAGAATGCTACACCCAACACCATCGTAGCCGTTCTCAGTGTCAATGACCAAGACTCAGGCCCCAACCGGAAAGTGAGCCTGGGTCTGGAGGCCACACTCCCTTTCCGACTGAATGGCTTTGGAAACTCCTATACACTGGTGGTGAGTGGCCCACTGGACCGAGAGCGGGTGGCTGTCTACAACATCACAGTGACAGCCACTGATGGGGGAATACCACAGCTCACATCCCAGCGGACACTGAAGGTTGAGATCTCTGACATCAATGACAATCCACCAAGCTTCCTGGAGGACTCCTATTCCATCTACATACAGGAGAACAATTTGCCAGGTGTGTTGCTCTGTACTGTGCAAGCCACAGACCCAGATGAAAAGGAGAATGCAGAGGTGACCTACTCCCTTCTGGAGAGGGAGATTCAAGGGCTGCCAGTCACCTCCTATGTCTCCATTAACAGTGCCAGTGGCAGCCTTTATGCTGTCAACTCCTTTGACTATGAGAAGTTTCGGGAGTTCTTTGTGACTGTGGAGGCTCAGGACAAGGGGAGTCCACCACTGAGCAGCACTGTGACTGCCAACGTGTATGTGGTGGACATGAATGACCATGCCCCTCACATTCTGTACCCTACCTCAACGAACTCGTCAGCAGCCTTTGAGATGGTGCCTCGAACTGCCCCTGCTGGCTACCTGGTCACCAAAGTCATAGCCATGGACTCAGACTCTGGGCAAAATGCTTGGCTTTTTTACCATCTAGCCCAGACTTCTGACCTGGACCTCTTTAAAGTAGAACTGCACACAGGAGAAATTAGGACTACCAGGAAGATGGGAGATGAGAGTGGTAGCACTTTCAACCTGACCGTGGTGGTCCGAGATAATGGAGAGCCATCACTATCAGCCTCTGTGGCCATTACAGTAGCTGTGGTGGATAGGGTTTCCAAAATCCTCCCTGACACTCAGAGACATGTTAAGAGCCCTCGGACATATTCTGAAATTACCCTTTATCTAATAATAGCATTAAGCACAGTGTCTTTTATATTTCTTTTGACAATCATCATTTTGAGCATCATCAAGTGCTACCGCTACACTGCCTATGGCACTGCATGCTGTGGAGGCTTCTGTGGAGTAAGGGAGAGGTGCCCTGCAGAACTTTACAAACAGGCCAATAACAATATTGATGCCAGGATACCGCATGGCCTCAAAGTGCAGCCTCACTTCATTGAAGTTCGAGGGAATGGCTCCCTCACCAAGACCTACTGCTACAAGGCCTGTCTGACAGCAGGCTCAGGGAGTGACACTTTTATGTTTTACAATACAGGGGCCCAGACAGGACCAGGGCCTTCAGGAGCCCAAGCAGCAGTGACTGACAGCAGAAACCTCACAGGCCAAAGTGGTCAGAGTGCTGGGAACCTGATTATTCTCAAAAACGAGGCTGTTTCTCAAAATGAGGTGAGATAGTGGTCAGGGGGTCTTCTACAAACTCATGCATTTGTCGCATATCCCCCAATAACCTGTGGTTGGCTTTATTGAGTCATTAACAGTGGCAAGAGTTATCTGGTAAACTGAGTATATATAGTATCCACACTTTGATCATCATCTACTATTTCCTCTCTAGAAAAACAGCACTAAAGAATTGTTTTATTTTTCATTTTCAGAGGCATGAAGACTTGTCCATAAAATTGTTTGAGAAGTGAGGATTAGTCTTAACATTTCATGCTAAGGACAGATTTGTAGAGAAACAGAACAGGCCTTGGAATAGGGATTATGTTTTAGGGATTATGTTTATGAGACTCAAGGAGAAATGGCCTCTGCTGTATCATCTACAGGGAAATTTTTCTTTTGAAATCCTATAGGAGTGATGTTTCTTAAAAAGCTCTGAGGCCTCTAGGGGCTGTCATAGTCACCACTGTATGCTGCCTCTGTTTATACTCTGGACTGTCTGCAGTGGAAATTAATATTTCTGGTACTTTCACTGAACCTATGTGATAAGATCCTCTGGAAATGCATGTCACAGGTGATAAAGCTGTAGTATTTAGACATCATACTGAAGCTAAAGTTTGCTTTGGCTGTATGATGTGGCAACTCTTCTGTAGGGAGCTGTCAGAGGGAATGGATGATGGTAAGGCAGAGAGATTAAGTACCAATTTGTCTGGTTGGGCCAGGGAGGTATTAGAATGAGTGGATTAGGGGTGTTGGGGGATGGTGAAGACCAAGACAAGCTGGGATTAGGAGGAAGAGAAGGGAAAAAGAATGCTCCCTATAGCCACCTTTCTTGGCATACTCTGAATTCATTGTAAGAGGATTTCCCTGAATTTAGCTTAAATGCAGCCTGTAATCTTCTGATTTTCTGTTGACAGTTTCTATGGTTTTGATGAGATGTAAAGTAGCCTTTTCAAGTCCTTCATGTCTTTAAGTTAAATGACAGTACTTCCAAAGCATACATTCATTTTCTGGATCTAAAATTTGATTTGCTATAGCTTCAAAAGGCTGGCTTGGAAAGTGGATGACTTACCCTACAGTAAGGTGTACAGTCAGGTGTTAGTATATGTACTAGTTTTGAGTTTTAGGTAGATATAAGGCCAGCTTGTTTATTATTATGAAGAATGTACATAAATTATTAGAAAGTACATGATTATGTGTGTGTGTTTCTGTGGTGTGTTTGTCTACACATGTATGCTTGAAATAACGGAGATATGCTTTGTGATACTTAAAACTTTGATTTCAAAAGCCAAAATTTTATCCCATTAATAGTGATGAATTGTTACCTTTCCAAATATCTACTTTGTAGAAAGGGCTTTTAGAGCTACTATACAATGTGTGAACAATATTTGTCTCTCCCCTATTTTTTGCAATATATTTTCATTGACATATTGCTGTATTTTTAATAATGTCCATATTGTCGCATTTCAAGTTCATGGTAATCTTGAGGAATTTAATGCACAGGCACAAAAGTTCCCATTCCTGATTAAGAGTAGATTTTTCTCATTGACATTTCTGATAGATTTATTCATTTATCAGAAGTGCCTGGTGTTAGTCAATGCTGAGTAACCACAGGAGGCGGATTGCAGATTAAGAAAAATGGGGGAAAAAATCAAAGAGTTTCCAGAATTTTTTAGATCGTAGCATTAAAAGGGTTTAGCTTTAAATAAGGTTGCTGTAGACATTTGCTTAACAAATTCCCATGAAGCCCTTTGGGATTGGGGTGGGCTGTAGGTGGTAAAGAGGCATGAACAAGTCAGGCCAGGCTCAGCTTTGCCACCAGCTGTGAGCCGGAAGCTCAGAGGAAAGACACTGTTACCCTCCCTCTCCTGACTTAAAGCTTGGGGCAATTTGATATATAAACTATTTCTGTCTTACACTGACCTGTATGTTAATATGTACTTTCATACACAAACATTTAATCTAGGGTGAAAATTATTTCAGAAATTGCTTCCTTTGGGGAGATTTTGCCAGGAAAATGCATGATTTTTAATAAAGGCAAATTTCTGCCAGTCACTTTTGGAAATCCAGTGAAGAGCCCCAAGATCTACAGCTCCAGAAATTTTTGTAATTATAGGGAGAGAGTGAGTCACACTGTTATAGTGTGGCAAGATGGGAACAAAAGTCACTCAGTTCTAAAAGTCGTCATTGCCAGATCAACCTGTTAAATTCCCATGTTGAGCTTTCTTTTTTTCCTACCTGGTTACTACAGATGGCAGGAGAGTCCTGGGGTACAATTGGTACCATGTGCCTACATTAAAAGTAGATGGGAATTAGAGAGGAAGAGTAAGGGAATTTGTACTCACTAACCATCCTACTATATAGATATATGTATATCATACATATATATACACATATATCTCATATTATTGAATCTTGAATATGCAAGATTATTCAATATATTGAATATTATAATATTGAATATATATATGATTTCATTACCTGCAAGTGATGCATTAAGTATTTGTTAAAATCTAGCATATGAGGAAATAAGCTCAGGGAGGTTAGGTAATATACACAGTCACATTGCTAGTGTTATTTTAAGTTGTATCCATCTGACTCCAAAAAGTTTTTTTCAATGCTATGAGTAAACAGAAGTTCCAGTGTTTATATTTGCCTTTGATATGGGATATTCAGGCATTTAAGCTATCACTAATTCACCTAGTCATATGTATTAACTGCTTTTGGAGAAAGAGTAATTTCTTGCATAGAAGCAGGTAACAAATGGGCCTATCAGTGAGTTACTACTATTTTTTTTTTTTTTGAGACAGAGTCTTGGCCTGTCACCCAGGCTGGAGTATAGTGGCATGAATATGGCTTACTGCAGCCTTGACCTCCTGGACTCAAGCATTCCTCACACCTCAGCCTCCTGAGTAGCTTGGACCATAGATGTGCGCCACTGTGTCTGGCTAGTTTTTAGTGTTGTTGTTGTTTTTGTTTTCTGGAAGAGATGGGGTCTCACTATGTTGCACATGCCGTTAATATATTTGTATTTATTTATTTGCTTCACTATTGGCAAAGCCTGTTAAGATCTTTTGTTTCTATTATTTCACTGATTTTTCTCTTGTTGCTCATTAAACATCAGCATTTAACCCCAGACTCTAATCTGCTGGTAGATTTTACCCCCAGTGAGCTCATTTCATGAATCACTTATGCAGTGAGGATTCTGAAGTAACTATTTGGCAATAGGGCAGAATTTCTCTTTGGAAATTTCTGAACTTGATACTGAATTTGGTTGGCACTCCCTTCAGAGTCTCCATAAAAAGAAACCAAAAAAAATTTTTTTTTTTTTGAAATGGAGTCTCACTCTGTTGCCAGGCTGGAGTGCAGTGACGTAATCCTGGCTCACTGCAACCTCCACCTCCTGGGTTAAAGCGATTCTCCTGCCTCAGCCTCCTGAGTAGCTGAGATTACAGGCACGTGCCACTACGCCCTGCTAATTTTGTATTTTAGTAGAGATGGGGTTTCACCATGTTGGCCAGGATGGTCTCGATCTCTTGACCTTGTGATCTACCTGCCTTGGCCTCCCAAAGTGCTGGGATTACAGGTGTGAGCCACCATGCCCGGCAAAGGAAACCAAATCTTAAGGTAGATTCTGTGCTTTTGTGGTCGTGGTGTTGTGATTGCTAATGAGTCACTTTGAGTGCTCTAGTAGATTTGTCCAATAACGTATCAGTGGGCCCAGTTGGCACAACATGTACAAATTACAAAAGAGTAGCAGAGATGAGTTAAGTTTGCATTCACTTTCACTTATTTTAAAGCAATGTGTAGTCACCAAACCTTCAGTTATTTCTGCCACTATGTGTGCATATTCACCCTAATTCCAGATATAGTGACCTGAAAGAGTTAATTTTTCTTTCAGTTTATTTCCCCCAGCACTGACTTTTCTAACTGATGACTCTATCCTGGAACAGAGTTTACACTCAGTGTAAAGTGATGTGGTAGTGAATTTATAAAAATTGTACAATGGTCAGAATAGACAAAGAAATCATATCTATGAACTTCCACTCCAGTTTTTAATCCTCTGGTAGTCACTTTATAATGACTGGGGCTGTTTTAGTTTGCAAACTTCATATCGGTCATAGGACTGTTCTTCTGAGAAAAAGTTTATTTTCTTTGGTCTGAAGATACAATAATTTATTTCAATTACCTCCTTCCTCAGTTTTTCTACAGACTGCTGAGCCAGATGGAATTATGGCTGAGCTCTTCTCTGTCTCTTTATCTGGTACACATTCTGACTGAAGAAGAAATCTATTCATTGTAGCTTGAATGTCATTGGCCTACTGTTTCCTTCTGACCCAGGAGTGAGCCATCACATGGGCATCTGGTCTAACTCAGAACACTCTGCAGGGACACAGCCTGGCATATTATACATTGCCTACTGGCATGCTGTCTACTTGACAGAATAGCAAAGTCAGTTCTAGATACTTACCTTGGTTGCCTACCAATTTTTGCTCTCAATGAGAGGTCAGAATAATGTCAATTTGCAAATGTTTGAGGAACGACTCCTGTCACCAAACCCAGAGGTTTAGCTGAATATGATGGCGTTTTACAGGTTTCTTTAAATGTGGCTTTTACAGAACTTCACCTGGATCAATGTTTTGTGCATGATAATATGACTATAAATTTAGCTTATTCGTATAATATTTGGAGCAGTATAATCTATAACCATGACTTCGAAAATCAAAGGTCAAGAGGATTCTTTTGTTTTAAATCTGCTAACCTGAAAATTATACAAGGGTTTTTCTTTCAAGAATTTTAACTTGACAAATGCAAAGGAATATCCAGCATTGCAAAGGTAAAGAGAAATCTTAGTTCCTTGTCTTATAAGCACCATCAGTTCCTTTCTGGCCTTCCAGGGTCAGAACTCTGGGCTCTGAGGAGGTATGACTGTGAGTGAGAGAGTAGCTGCTGTGCTGGCAGGCTATGCATCCAGAACTAAACAGACCTAGCACTTTCTGTTGTACTGGAACCCATTAGGTATGTTCTAAATTTATGTTTATTTTACTTTCCTGCTCCTGTAAATTAGGATTTTAAATGACTACATTCAGAGGAAAGTATTCCACCCAGAATTCTCAAATTTATGACCTTTTTGTTTTATTTTAGTTTAGTTTTTTGAGACGGAGTTTTGCTCTTGTTGCCCAGGCTGGAGTGCAATGGCATGATCTTGGCTCACTGCAACCGCTGCCTCCAGAGTTCAAGCGATTCTCCTGCCTCAGCCTCCCAAGTAGCTGAGATTACAGGCATGCGCCACCATGCCTGGCTAATTTTGTATTTTTGGGTTTCACCATGTTGGTCAGGCTGGTCTCAAGCTCCTGACCTCAAGTGATCTCTCTCCGCCTTGGCTTCCCAAAGTGCTGGGATTACAGGTGTGAGCCACTGCACCCAGCCCTCATTTTGAAATACTAGAAGACCAATATGCAACATAATGATTATTTTGAATGTTATATTCCCTTTTGCCTTAATGAGCAACAGTCTATGTATCCCTTTTCTGGTGCTTTGTAACAAATTACCACAAGTAATTGTTTTAAAACACCATCTATTTGTTATGTCACAGTCCTGTACCATGTGGCTGAGTTGTCTGCTCAGGTATTCTCAAGGCTGAAATGAACACAGCTGGGCTGTGTTCTCTTTTGCAGGCTCTTAGTAAGAATCCACTATCGAGCTCATTCAGATTGCAGAATCCAGTTGCTTGGGGACTGAGATCTCTGTTTTCCTACTTACTATTGGCCTGGGATCACTCTCAGTTCCTAGAGAACTAAGGACTCAGGACTCCTGTCCCGTGGTCTGCTCCATCTTTAGGGCTGGCACTGGAGAATCTTCCCTCACATGGAATCCGTCTTATGCTTCAGATCTCTCTGATTTCTGTCTCTGACCTCTAGACCCAGATTTAAAGAGCTCATGTGATTATGTCAGTCTCATCTGGATGATCTGCCTTTCTTAAAGCCAACTGTGCTACATAACATAATGTAATCATGGGAATAAGATCCATCACAATCACAGTCTTGGAGATTATTCAGGGTGTGCACACCAGAATATAGGGATCTTGGGGCCATCTTGGAATTCTGCCTATCAGTTTATATCAATGTTCACAAAATAGCACTATGAAAAATCTGCAGTGGATATATTCTTAATAGAGTTCTATTAGGAAGGAAAAGGAGATATTATATGCAGTCTTATGTCCCAGAGGGCAATTTATTGATGTCTTCCACATGGATTTCCATGGTACGAAGATAGCATATTATTTCATTGAATAGTTGTGTGAGTTTATTAATAAAATAGGATATTTTAAACTTATTTTACTTTAAATCTTAGAAGCGGTGATTCATCCTTCCGTAGCTCAAATATCCTATGTTATAAATCACAAATAATATCATTACAAGGTAAATTAAATCTTTTTTATAATTTTAATAGGAACTGAAGTGTATTCTTATTCTTCAGTAATACTACATCACCCATATGGACTACCTAACTGAATTTTTCTACATATGGAGTTTTGTGACTATTATTCTACCAAAAGACTAACCTTTGAAGCAATAGGACATATTGGAATTCTTTACCAATAGAAAGTAAGCATAGTCCTGGGAGGTACCATCTAAGTATTAAAGAACTAAACAATCACAGTTATTTCAACTATGATTGAAATTGTGATAGTAATATATGTCTTACTGTGTCAGATATATCAGTAGTCAACCTTTCAACTTGAATTTTTCCAAGTTTAATCAAGTTCTGAATGAAACTCATGTAGATTTTTTTTACTTTTAGTTTTGTGTTGTTTTAAATCAATATCCTGGAAACTCAGAAGTAAAAAAGAGAAAGAAGAAAAATGTATGTCATTTCATGTAAATGTATTTAAAACACAGACTTTTGGCTGGGCATAGTGGCTGAAGCCTGTAATCCCAGCACTATGGGAGGCCAAGGAGGGTGGATTGCCTGAGGTCAGGTGTTCAAGACCAGCCTGGCCAACATGGTGAAACCCCATCTCTACTAAAAATTCAAAATTTAGCCAGGTACGGTGGTAGGTGCCTGTAATCCCAGCTTCTAGGGAGACTGAGGAAGAAGAATTGCTTGAACCCTGGAGGCAGAGGTTGCAGGGAGCCGAGATCACACCACTGCACACCAGCCTAAATGGCAGAGTATGACCCTGTCTCAAAAATAAATAAATAAATGAATAAATAAATAAATAAATGAAGTAAAACACAGACTTTTGTGTTAAGGGGACCTAAACATGACTGTCAGCTGAACTCAGCAATCAGGCAAGTAATTTAATCTCTCTAAAGTTCAGATGTCTCATTTTTGCAATTTAAGTACAATAATGTTGACTTTGCATTATAGTTCATTTATTTAAACACATTTTAAAAACCTCCCAAATGCCAGAAGCCTGCTAGACTCTGACTATATAGCTATGCTTTTATGAATATCTGAAGATATGCATGTGTCTAATGAGTAAAACAGATATAATCCCTTTCATAGAGTTTACTGACAAAGAATTAGGATACATGCAACAGTATGTAATAAAGTACAAAATCTAGTACTGTGTAGCTACTTAAAACATATTATATGCTTTCTTCCTTTCTTTTTCCCTGCCTGATCTTACTGCCATAAGAAATCTTACTGTGATGGCCGGGCGCGGTGGCTCAAGCCTGTAATCCCAGCACTTTGGGAGGCCGAGATGGGCGGATCACGAGGTCAGGAGATCGAGACCATCCTGGCTAACACAGTGAAACTCCGTCTCTACTAAAATACAAAACTAGCCGGGCGAGGTGGCAAGCGCCTGTAGTCCCAGCTACTCGGGAGGCTGAGGCGGGAGAATGGCGCAAACCCGGGAGGCGGAGTTTGCAGTGAGCTGAGATCCGGCCACTGCACTCCAGTCCGGGCGACAGAGCGAGACTCCGCCTCAAAGAAAAAAAAAAAAAAAAAAAAAAAAAGAAATCTTACTGTGATTCTGGCAAATGAATCTGAGAAGGATGTTGTTGCTGATGGACTAGTATAGAAAATAGCAGCATGACAAATTAAATGTGTCATTGGGGAAGTGAGATTGTATAATGAACTGAGTTTCCTGGTCATTCCTGCTAGAACTGTGCCTTTCAGCAAAATGAGTTTGATGATTTCATTCCAAAGATCAAGTTGCAGCAATTTTCATCATGAATGTTACCCAATCATAGAAAAATTGGCAACATTTCTCAGCAGATGTTACAGTCTTTCTTGAAGAAAGGTTCTCTCAGCTGACAAGCTAACGATAGTGCTCCTGATGGCGAGGGGAGAGATGGTGATGATGATTGATTGATAAAAAGTATTTCAGTCATATTTCCAGGTTTATAAAATGATTTGCAAACATTTTCTCTTGTTCCCTCTAACACTGCTAGTAGATAATGGAAACTCCTTTGGTCTGTAGATAATTTTATGCTATGTTATATGGAATATCCATAGCATTCTGTGAACTTGAAAACAAAGGAGGAAGCAGCTTGCATATGCATTTCTTGCTAGCAGATTGGTAGAATAGAGAGAGCAGTAAGTGTGTGAGGACCATTGAGGTAAATTGTCCCGGAGTTGTAAGTTTTTCTGGGCCTTGACTTTGGCTAATTCTCTGAATACCGAATGTCATGTAGCTATTCACAAATCTGTCTGAAAATTGAGATGGTGATCATTTCTCTCCTGGGTGTTATGAAGAAATATATTTATTAAATACTTTGCATCCCTTGAAGGAACTATATGAATGATAGGAATAAGAATTATTGGCAGGTTGGAATGGTCTATTGATATTACTATGGCTTTGTTTCTACCAAATATGGTAAGTATAATGTAGAGGAAAATACAAAATACAACTTTTATCCCCCACTTTTTCATTCAACTATACCTCAATATTCAGTGACAGGGCCACCTGAATCTCCACCCATGAAAACACATCTAGAGGAGTGTCACAAGTTTTTCACAGTGACATTTTTGCTTACTGATATAAGACAGTGATGGTGACTGATGATGTCCCAGTGATTTCTGAGTAGCTTCTAACCAGCGCGTAACTCCCCCAACAGTCTTTAAGTCTTTGGGTGCCCATATTTTCCTCTTTGTTCTCCCCCTTCAGACTGACAGTTTATAGAGAGAGGGCAACAGATCTTTCCAATACACAACTGTTGCAAAATATAGCAGGTTTTTCTTGGATTTCAGCTACTCCCTGTTAAACAATCAGAGCTTAGTGAACAGTGATTCAGTGAGGAGGGAAAGCACTCATGAAGGAGCAGGAACAAGTACAAGTTTATGAAAAGGATTAGGTAGCAAAGCAAGGTCAAACTCTGCAGTAGTTTGTTTTCCTCTCCCTACTATCCCTCTTTAATCAGCAAAGAGGCTGTTATCAGTTGCTGGGGTTATGACTGGGCACATCCGCCCTGGGTCAAATATGCTGCAGTCTGCAAAGCCAGCAGCAGATTGCAGTCCTCTGCAGTCCAGCCAGGCCAGCAGAACTTGTGTAGCCATGTGCCCTGTTATAGCTGTAATACTGAATTGGGAATGGGGCACTTGAGGGCAAAAGCAATGAAAGCTTTTCCTTTCTCAAAACAGACTGTTCTTCCCGTAGTGTTTTAAGAACACAGACGTGTATTGGACAAGGCAAAGCCAAAGCTGGCCTTTACAAGATTATTAAATCTGGTCTTCCAGGGTATCTAATCTGTGTGAGGACCCTGATGAACTAATTTTCTTCTAAAGTGCTATGTATATAGATATTATCATAGAGTTACACATGAAATAGCTCATTCAATAATTTTTTTAGATCCCTGGAAATATTTAAGGAGTAGCTAATCAATTAACAGCATCCCTGGGAGAACATTGTCTTGTCATTTTAACAGAAAACTCTCTTTGTGATTTTGCAGCCACGACAGCCCAACCCTGACTGGCGTTACTCTGCCTCCCTGAGAGCAGGCATGCACAGGTATGTATTTTCCTCCTCGTTCACTCAGAAGTAACCTTAACTTGGTATGGCTCAGATAATGTGCGTCTTCATAGACCAGAAGCAGCTGTCAAAACTGAAAAGCTTCAGGTACTTTGCCAGGAAAATGCAATTTTTTTGTCCCTGTGTCTATTCCTTGAAAGATTGCAAATGGTCAGTGCCAAATGCTTATCAAGTGCTGGAATATAGAGTCCTCTGTAAAATCACAGAAACAGGCCGCTGTATATTTTCTCCCATCAAAATTTCTACAGGGAAGTAATCTCAACCTCCTTCATCACTCTCTACCTATGCTTTCTTTTCCTCCTTTAAAAACAGTAATTAATACTCATGCTTTGAGACTTGGGGACATTGTGCAATGTATTTACATACATGTTGTCTACCTTGTTTTTTTTTTAATCTCACATTGACTATTACATCCTATTACCTTCAATAACTGATTGCTGTTGTTGTTCATGTTCATGCCTATTAGAGTCTCCTCATCTTTCCCATCTGTTGCTATCTTATTGTCATCAATGACATGGGTTCTTCAGAGGATGAGCCATGTAAAGGGCCTTTATTGGATATCTGGAGACCAAATCTAGCTTACTTTAAATTAACCTAGAGTAACAGCATTAGTCTAAGACTCAGATTAAATATAATTTTGCTTTCTCTACTTTGTCTCTCTGACAGTAATTGATTAACTACTATTATTTCTGGAGGTGATCTAGTATCCATGCCATGGGGCCAAATAAAAGATTCATTATTTGCAAATGTCTTTGGAAACCAAATGGGAAGGACCAAGAAACAAATGATCACTGGTCAATATGGTGAAACCCTGTCTCTACTAAAAATACAAAAATGAACCAGGCATGGTGGCGGGTGCCTGTAGTCCCAGCTACTTGGGAGGCTGAGGCAGGAGAATTGCTTGAACCTGGGAGGCCAAGGTTGCAGTGAGCTGAGATGGCACCACTGTACTCCAGCCTGAGTGACAGAGTGAGGCTTTGTCTCAAAATTAAATTAAATTAAATTAAATTAAAGGGTCCTCTAATTTTGATGAGGGTTTTCTTGGACATTTTCTCTTAGGATCCCACTTATTTCTTCCTTCCTTTCTTCCTTCCTTCCTTCCATCATTCATTCATTCATTCATTCATTCATTCATCCATCCAACAAATATTTGAGAGATTAATATGTGTTAGCATTAGACATACATAAATGAATACTGCACCATGTTCTCTTTTCTCTTGAACAGTTTATGTTCTATCTCTGCTTGCCTCTAAAGGTCTCCCAGTTTGTATCTCACTCCCAGCAATGTTTTATGCTGAATTAATCTCTTCTGAACTGAGATCTGTGAGTGGTGGTGATCAGGTTTCTCTAGTCTCAGGAAATACAGGGTGGGTCATCTACGCCTAAAAGATATAGAAAGAGTAAAATAGAAAATAAGGTT
Source organism: Rhinopithecus bieti (assembly GCF_001698545.2). Lineage (NCBI taxonomy): Eukaryota > Metazoa > Chordata > Mammalia > Primates > Cercopithecidae > Rhinopithecus > Rhinopithecus bieti. Next base: position 273,995 of record NW_016805589.1, read on the forward strand.
AAGAATTAATTGGATAGCCAAATTGGAACAATACTCCAATTATCGGAAAATAATTTTAGTGTGTTTTCTTCTTTAGAATAGAGAACCCTTGAACAAGAGAACCTACAAGAGAGTCTTGGAGCTTTTGAGAACAAGCCCTCCTCATCTGCTTCAGCATCGAGATGTTAAAATGGCTTAGTCCTCTGGTGGGCTTCCTGTTAGATTTAGTGAGCACCACATGGCGTTAATAAGAAACAAAATTGCCATAAAGATAGAACATGTGTATTCCTGGAATAGTATAGCAAGCAGTAAGTAAGTCAGCAGTGCTTCTGCAGTTTATGCAGGGTGACTGCTCAGCAGTAATTGCTTCAGTTCAAGCATGAGCAGAATGTGTTAGCTGCAGCCCTGTCTTCATAGATGTAAGCAATTTCTGAGGGTGGAAGAAGAGCTGGGAAAGCATTTATGATCTAACCGTTATCTGGGTCTGTGTATTTATTCAGCTCTGTGCACCTAGAGGAGGCTGGCATTCTACGGGCTGGTCCAGGAGGGCCTGATCAGCAGTGGCCAACAGTATCCAGTGCAACACCAGGTAAAGAGCTGGGGGTCTCTCCATTCTTTCTTGGGTTCTAGAAAGTGATCAGATGACCTGTTTTTGTAAGATCAAGAATGTTGATGGCTCTTTTTCTTTTATCTTTTTGTTCTTCCCTTTTTTCCGTACATACATGATTTCCTTACATATATGATTATTTTGATTTTATACCTAATGCTCTTCAGGAGTTGAAAAAGGATAACATAAGACAAGTGTGCGTGTGTGTGTGTGTGTGTGTATGAAGTTTTTGGGATTTGTTTGTTTAAATCAGGTACCTTTCAAATGCTTAGGCCATCCAAGACATGCCAAGAAGATCTGGTGGCCTTATGCACAGAGATGACACTGTTAACAAAGATCTTTTGGTTGAAGACTATGGAAACCCACCCAAAGTAGTAAGGAAAGAAAGAGAAAAAGTAGGAAAGAAAGAAAAGGAAGGAAGGAAAGAAGGAAGGAAGGAAGGAAGGAAGGAAGGAAGGAAGGAAGGAAGGAAGAAAGATGGTTTCTCATGGAAGTGGAAAGTTATCAGAACCAAAGCATTGTTTTGAGTTCAAGTCAAAGTTAATCTGCTTCTCTCTGCACATCAACAACATTCTGCAGATGACTTTTAGTGCCTTGGCATGCATGTTGCCAAACATGATCGCCTCACAATTTCTTAGTTTAGAGGGATAATAGGGACCATTTCCTAATCCACACTTTCAGCAAAGAGAACCTGCCAAGTTGTGTAAAAAACCTAATGACTGGGTGAGTATAGGAAAATTGCTTAAACTCACATTTCCTTGGTATCCTTATTCTTGCCCTATCACTAAAGCAGGGTCATGTAATAGAAATATGGCTTTGGAGGCCCATAGCTGTGGCAGTTTTCAGAAAGGGAAGATTAAGTGTTGGTAGAGACACAAAATATGTCTACTCTAATCCTCTATTAATAGAACATCATGATGATAATAGTAGTTACTAATTATTAAGCCATAATACGCCTCGACACTGTGCCAAGTACATTCTATGTGTGTTCTCATTTATTCTTTAAGCCAAGCTTGCAAGGGATTTATTATATCTATTCTACGTATGAGAAACTGGAGAGACAGAGAGATTAAGCAATGTACCCAAGTTCACATAGCTTGTAAGTGGCAGAGGGTAGGATTCAAACCCAAATGTGTTTAGTTTCAAATCCAAGTATATCTGGCACTTATATTCATAAGACGGCTGGCTTGCAAGAATCCATTCAAGTTCAAATACATATCTACATACATAACAGATGACATAGAATGTGTGTGTAAAAGGTTTTTTCCCAAAAATAATCAGATGTCTTTCAAATTATTAAGTAACATGCAGCTAAGGGCCCATTTTTTGCTGGCAACTCTAAGGGCGTTCATTGATTCTAATCAGCCAGGATTTGCTATTTATGGATGTTGCACAATTCAACTAAAAGTCACATTTGTCCAAAAAATATACAAGTTGAAGCAATTCATTAGAGAGCTAATATTGCCAGATTGCAAGGGGAAGAACATAAAATAGTTCATTGACAAATCTATACCCTCAATGCCAATGACGGAGTGAAGACGTGATAGAGGAGGAAGTGGTTTTAGATTGCCAAGTGTTGCAAGATATGGAGGCATCTGGGAAGGTGAGAATTTCCCAAAGAAGCCACATGAAATCATGACTTTCTACCCTGCCTTTGTTTCAGTTTTTCTTGCTTTTATGGAGGTATTGTAGGTCGACCTGGTGAGCCAAAAACTAACTTTGAATACATTCTCCCTCCCAGTGGTGATGCTGGTTGGTGTGTATTCCTAGGCAAATGTGGAACAGGAACCATGTATTGATATTTCATACATCTGGCCGGGTTCCTCTTTCAGATTCAAAAAATGTTAAGAACCTATCTTTTTTACAGAGATAGAGGAGGGAATCTCCATTGTTCCCTTTTTTACTGTCCCAGCCCCTCTTGTATAACCCATTTTATCCAGAACTGTGCCTGGCTGCTGACACATGAGTCACAGTCTTCATGGACTATGCTGGATAGGGCTTACATCTTCCAGCTACTCCGTGGCAACCTAATCATACTTTTCAATACATACCTCTGCATCAATGATGTAAAGTTAAAGGGATTCTCTACTTTCTCCCCGTCTTTCTGGTACTTTTAGGCTTTTAAGACTCAATATATGTTCTGCACTGCTTGGAGGGAATATGGCATAAAGATTAAGATTATGATTTCGAGTCAGATTTGAGTTGAATTACTTGCTGAGTGAGCATAGACAAACTGCCTGAATTCATATTTTCTTAATTACCCTTTCTGTAAATTGGGTGTAGCAATAATAATAACACCTGTTTTATTGAGTTACCATGAGAACTAAAGGAGAAAAAACAACTGAGCATAGTGCTTGACATATAGTTAATAAATGTCTATTTTTTTTTTTTTGAGACAGAGTCTTACTCTGTCCCCCAGGCTGGAGTGCAGTGGCACGGTATCGGCTCACAGCAACCACTGCCTCCTGGGTTCAAGGGATTCTCCTGCCTCAGCCTCCTGAGTAGCTGGGACTACAGGCGTGTGCCACCAAACCTGGCTAATTTTTTGTGTTTCTACCAGACATATTTTGTGTCTCTACCAACACTTAATTTTTTAGTAGAGATGGGTTTCACCATGTTAGCCAGGATGGTCTCAATCTCCTGACCTCGTGATCCACTCACCTTGGCCTCCCAAAGTGCTGGGATTACAGGCGTGAGCCCCTGTGCCTGGCCTCACTGATGAATTCTTTTGCTTTGTTGAGAAACTGTTCATTTATTTTCACAGTCTGCAAAAGCCTAAGATAAAGATGCCACACTCTGAAGGGATCAACAAGGGCATCACCAAGTGATGTTTTCTGCGGGATAAACAAGTCAGGCATTAAATTGGTTAATCCTGATTACTGGCCCCTTTCTCTAGCCTCCCCTCTGTGTGAGCAGACCTGGACCACAGGCTTTCTTATTTCCTTTCAGCTTCCCTTGAGACTGAGCAGAGAGAGAAAATTAGCTAAATCGGCAATGCAGGGAATATGGTTGTAGCCTCTTCTTCAGATAGAGGAATGTGTTTGGGGGTGGGGAGGGACATTAAAGGGCCAGTCGCTCATGTTACAGCTCTTTTTAACTTCAGGAATACGAATGCCCTGAAGTGGTTTTAATGAATGCCCTCTTGTGATCAGTTCCTAGAGGCAATCCCAGAGGTTATAAAAGGACTGCCCCTGCCTGTGAGGGAACTGGTCTGGCTTCAGTGGGCCAGGCTACTTTGTTATCTGTCATTGGTTCTTCCAGCTCCTCTTTCTACATTTCAGGGGTTCTCAGGCCTTACCTAAGGCAACAGTACATTAGTTTTAGAGTGGGAGATGCTCACTATTTTCAGAAAAGTTCAGAAAATTTCAAAACACACAGCACTGCAGAAGATAACATTATAGTTTCTCAAGACCCCAGGGGATCTGAGACTAAACAGTGGAAGATTAGTTAGGTAGGGGAAGCCACTAAGGCAATGAGGCTTAGTTGGAGAACCTTGGTTTAGACAATGGTTCTCAAAGGAGCAGCAATACCAACAATACCCAGAAACTTGTTAGTAATGCAGATTCTTAGGCTCTGTCCTAGTCTAATGAATCAGAAATTCTCAGGATGGAGGCTGGGTGTGGTGGCTCATGCCTGTAATCCCAGCACTTTGGGAGGCCAAGGTGGGCAGATCACTTGAGGTCAGGAGTTCAAGATCAGCCTGGCCAACATGGCGAAACCCCGTCTCTACTAAAATTACAAAAATCAGCTGGGCGTGGTGGCAGGTGCTTGTAATCCCAGCTACTCGGGAGGCTGAGGCAGGAGAATTGCTTGAAACCTGGAGGTGGAGGTTGCAGTGAGCTGAGATTGCACCACTGCACTCCAACCTGGACGACAGAGTGAGACTCCATCTCAAAAAAAAAAAAAAAAGAGAGAAAAGAAAAGAAAAAGAAAAAAAGAAAAAAGAAAGAAAGGCATTCTCAGGAATAGGACCCAGCAGTCTATGTTTTAAAAAGCCTTCCATGTGATGCCAAACTACTCTAAAGTTTAAGAACTGGTCTAAGGTCAATATTCCTGAGGTTGTCTTATATCATTACAGGCTGAGAATCCATGCACGGAAGCCATCTGTTTATGGTTCTTGTGAGAAGAAGGGGGCCTTTTCCCATGCCCAAGAGATAATTGTTAAGAGCTCAAGCTTGGGAGTCAGTGACGCTTTCTGAATTCTACCTCTACCACTCAGTAATTGTATGTTCCTGGGAACATTACTTAAATTTCCTGATTCTCAGTTTCTTTCTCTATAAAATGGGGAGAATAGTGGTGTGTACCTTATAGGGTTCTTGCAAAAATTAGATAAGATAATGCACACACATTGCAGAATCTGAAGAACAATAAGGGTTTAGTAAACAATAGCTATTTTAAATGATTTTCAAGGTATGAGTCTATCCTTCAGCTTCAAAATTTAGACCCAGGTTGTTCTGAGTATTCTCTGTGGGAAGAATCTGCTATAGAGAAGGTTTTTTCAAAGTGCCTGTCTCTTTGTTTCCTTAGGGGATTAGTTTTGCCCTGATTTGCCACATCTCTTTACTCTGTGGAAAATGGACACAGTTTATGTGCCCTAGTTTTATATGGGGATTTATAATCTTAATTGTCTCAAGGATTCTTACCTCTCTGACAAAACCAACTCCCCATAGAAAGACTCCATGGAGACTCCATCTCTGATCCTTTCCCAGAAAGAAAGCATGATCCTTAAGTTTTTCGGAATCTATTTAGGAGCACTGTCAACATGAATTTTTCCATTTCATGAGTGAGTGCAGCCTCAGGCCTTGTTGGAGAATTTAGAAAGCATGCTGTTCCACTAACCTGTTCAACCTCAACTTCTGCCGTTGTCATAGCAATGACAGTCCTGGGAGGTGTGTGCATATCCTTATTAGGAAAAAACAAATGAGATCAGGGATCTGTGTGAGTGGGGCAGCTCCCGCCTGTGAGTAGCCTTTGCTCTCACCTGCCATCTAACAGCCCAGGAGTGCCAGCTTGGCTTAGCTTTCTCTACCTGAGGAAAGTAAGTCCTCATAAGATGCACTTTTACTTTCTGGGGGTGTGAAACTCATTGTGTTTGCTGGAATTCTCTTTGCAGCTTATGATAAAGAATTTGTTTGTTTTGGATTGACCTGAAGGGAGGAAGCAAGGGTGTGGGAAGGGAAATTAGCATCCTCTACCTAGGAGAAGCCATGAAGCTTACTTAAGTCTTTGCTGGCTCCATCCATTCATGACTTTCTTCATCTTCTTCTTGGGAAAATACTCTGTACCTTCCACTTTTAATGGTCATGTAAATAAAAGACTAGAATGGAGATTTCCTGATTTTCTGAAATTAAACATTTTTGTTTATGAAAAGATTCTAAGATAGTTCTTTCCATAGATGCTCTGTATTTCCTTGGACCTCTCATTTGCCCCATGGTAATTATTCTAGGATTGGTGGCCTGGGCAGAATACAGTCATGATTAAGACCATAATACATAATAAAAGAGTTTCTTCCGTAACAGTAGCCCCAAACAGAGATCACGTGTCTCCTGAAACCTATCCAGTCTCATATGCACTCAGATGTACGCTCCTGGATATAACATTTTAGAGAGTATAGCGAGGAGAATAGAGCAACACTGTTCTCTTAGGCTGCAGTTTCCTTCAAGCCCCATGATGGAGAGAAGCAGGCTAATGCAGGGTAAGGGAGTAGAGACTTACTATAGTTTCTTCAGTTATCATTGATTCCTTTAATATGCCAGCTACATTGAAGCAATACAGTCTGGCCCCTGAAAACCTTGTCAGGAGAAACAACTTTTGAATATATCTTAGAAAAATAAAACACTTTATCCCTTCTTTTGTTTAAGAGGGTTGCATAAAACAGGAAAGTTTCTGAATTACCCTCCCTTCTAGCTTTCTTTATATACCATTCTTTGTAGCTGAAGTTTTAAGCCCCTTGTCAAAAGGGAGATTCAAGTTTCTGCTGGGGAGATGTCAGTGTCACAAAGGACCAAGGAAGTGGGGGCTCACCAACTTTGCCACCTGCCTCAGCTCAAAGGTGATGGGCCACCTGTGTGACTGAGAGCTTTGCGGGAAAGAGGATACGGAGGGTGGAGAGTCTGCACTTCACTCTGTGGGAAAAATTGCTGAGATTGTTTAGAATTGGTAGGCTTGGAACTCCTCCTGAGAGGTGCTTCAACAAGAAAGGCCTGCTTATAACCTGGGTTGAGGGCAGAGGAGGAAGATAGTTTGTAATTCCTTTAAGTTTTACAGCTCCGGCAAGCCCTGTACTCAGCCTCACTGATACAAGTAAACTAAAAATGAAAGTCTGCCCTAGTGACAGCAAGGGTCTTTCATGGCAATGTTTTAAAATAAATTCTGCCCAGATTTCAAAGGAACATGAAAATTTTATCTTCAGAGGCAGTCAGTTTGCAGTTGAAAAGGTCATTGCCTAATCTGGAGAAACATATTCAGTTCAAGCACTGACTAGAGACTAGGGGCCCCCCCAAGAAAGGGCCATAAGATTAGTCACTGCCAGGAAGCCTGGCAATGAGTGTGTGGACTGGAGAGGAATCTTTCTCTGCCTCAGCACTTGGAGTCTCCATTACTCACAATCAGAAAAAGAGGGAGAGCAGAAATAGATGGCATTCCACGTTTATCTCAGTGAGACCAAGAGCTTCCTCAGCAACAGCCCTGTCTGAAATGGTCTATCTCCAAGGGCATGGGCTAGGCAAAGGACGGGAAAAGTCAGTCCTGAAGATGGTAATACTAAAGGAAATAAGGGGGAAGAAGGATGCTTGTGCTACTTTTGAAACAGGAAATTGAGAGCTTTGTAGAAGTCAGAAAATTAGGGTATGAAAAGATAACTTTTAAGAACCAAATGTGGACCTAAGAACACAGAGAAGTTTATTGTAACTAGCGTTGTATTCCTTGTCTGCTGGATCCCAAACAATGTACCCTCGGTCTTGAGATTATAGATGCCATTACCTGTAAAAAACCAACCAAACGAACTTTAAAAATAAGTAAAGTCTTCCCTGTACAGAAAGTCTAAACAAGCAAGTTTGTTGGTGATGTTCCAAGAAGGTTCACCAGCTTGGGCTTTCTACCAACATTGTCCCAATCTTGTGTCCAGAGCTGTTGCTGTAGTTGGTATCATGAGTGAAGCTGAAGAGTGAGGTGACATTCCCCAAGTCTTCTCTCTTGTCTTTTTTGACTGTGCGTCATAAATACTGTCTTACCCAAGAACACACCTGTTGGATCTCTTTTCCCATAATCACCTGGAGTCAGATGAATACCGTAAAGGTCTGTGGTAAGACTGGAAGCCTCAGCCAGTATGAATGATTTACATTAGATGCACATCGAGCTGCTTTCAGAGAGTCCAGATTTGTGGGGATAAGAGCATCAGTAGGTATATAAACAGCCCTAGGGTGGATACCTTTGAGTCTGTGAGTTTGGCTCTGTGTTGGACGATGAACCATGAAATAGAGCCCTGAGGACATTTTTTTTTTTAAGTGTATGTTCCAGTAAGTGGGTCTTTGCTGGGTCAAGTTTTTTTTTTTTTTGAAATGGAGTCTCGCTCTGCCGCCCAGACTGGTAGAGTGCAGTGGTGCGCTCTCGGCTCCCTGCAACCTCCACCTCCTTGGTTCATGCTATTCTCCTGCCTCAGCCTCCCGAGTAGCTGGGACTACAGGTGCCTGCCACCACGCCTGGCTAATTTTTTGTATTTTTAGTAGAGACGGAGTTTCACCATGTTAGCCAGGATGGTCTCCATCTCCTGACCTCGTGATCCGCCCGCCTTGGCCTCCCGAAGTGCTGGGATTACAGGCGTGAGCCACCGCACCTGGCCTGGGTCAAGTTTTATACGTCTTTAAATCCCATACTGTTGCCTCCTGGATTGTAGAAATAGTCTCTTAGAACAAGAGAAAGGAAGACAATAGCTACCATTTATTGAGAACTGTGATAAGCGCTTTACATGTGTTGCATACTTAACTTTGAGAGAAGTACATTATTATTCCCATGTTTCAGATAAAGAAATTAAAGCTCATAAGAATTAAGTGGCTTTCTTACATTCATACAGCTAGTAAAAATGTTTTTTGCTCACCATTGTATTCCCAGTGTCAAGCAGGATGCCTAGCACACAATGATGCTCAATAAATTTTGTTGAATTCATAAATAAATGCAGTGGTAAAGGCAGTATTTGAACCCATGTCTGCTCGCTGTTGAACCCTATACACTTAACACATTACTATTACCTTGTCCTGCATGATACAGGAAGGGAATAGCTTGGTAACTTGGAAAAGACTATTTACTGTCTGAATTCTAGGCCAACCGTAGGGGCTCTGTATTTATTTCCCATTACTGTTGTAGCAAGTTAATCATAAACTTCATGGCTTAAAACAACACAAAGTATTATCTTCCAGTTCTGGAAGTCAGAAGTCCAAAGTTAGTTTCACTGGGCTAAAATCAAGGTGTGTTCTTGCCACTATATAACAAGGATCCACTTTCCTTTCGTTTCCAATAACAGGCTCCTTATTTCTACCTGAGCCCTCATCGGCAGCACCTTTAATGTCCACATTTGTAACAGCAATCTGTTCATGACAGTTTAGGTTTGCTCCTCACTTTCTTCTGAGTCCTCTCTAGTAGAGTCATTAATATGCATATTTCTACTAGCAGCCTGTTCAAGGTAATCTAGGCCGTTTCTATCATGCTCTTCAAAATTCTTCGACTCTGCCCATTTCCCAATTTCAAGGCCGCTTGCGTATTTTTAGGCATTCATAACAGCAGAACCCCACTTCCAGATACCAAAATCTGTATTAGTTTCCTTGGGCTGCCATAACAAATTAACACAAAGTCCCTTTTGCCATGTAACATAATATATTCACAAGTTCTAAAATTAGGATGCAGTCATTGTGGTGGGGCTATTATTCTGCCTACCACATGGTTTTTCATATTCAGGCAGAGGTGGCTGTGTGTGTGTGTGTGTGTGTGTGTAAGTTAATTTCAGTAGAGAATGAACTAGCGTAGAGAAAGAGAATTAAGATGAGATGTGTCATGGAAGAACAGTGACTGATGATGCTAACTTTGCTTAGTCAAGAAGCATGATCCATTTAAATCATGCTTTCAGTGATCTACCCAATCAGATAAACTACTCTTCCTTCCTGGGAAGAGTAAGGAAGGAAGTAGATGAAAGATGAAAAGTTCTTTTCCTAGCACATACCTGCAAAGGATGGGGATATTGGTTTGGTGGGCATTCCCTTTTCCAAGAGCAAAGGTGGAAATGTGGAGAAAGGAGAAAAATAGTTCCCAATACATTATTGTGTTCTGGACTTAGAGATATTGTTCTGCCCCAGGTTTAAGAATATTGTTCCAAGAGTTGGGAGCAGGCAGCAGAGGACAGTACTCTCTAGATCACCCAGAGGCTAATCTGTAAGGATTCAATCCTGGGACATGGTAGATAATGGAAAAGTCACTGTCACAAGTGATGCCAGGAGATGGAGCAACACATATTGCCTGCCTTGTATGCATCTAGCGTCTGTGTCTAAGTGAAAGCTGATTATATCCAGAACTTCCCTGAAAAAAAGAAGAAAGAGCCTGATTGGTGTGTATGTGTGTATTAGGGGTTGAGGGGTGGGTAATGCTCCTGCCAATGTTCCTAAATCCCACTTGCTTTTCCTGTGATGCTTCCCGTGTTGTGGATAGGAGGGTAGGATGGTTCGGGGTCAATTTTATGGATGCATATGTACCTAAGGATGTGTTTGTTTTTTGGGAGCATTTTGTATAAACAACCCAGTTTCACTCTAGCTCCTTCCTTGAGATTCTAAACAAGCTGGATGTCTCCAAAGCTTAGGCCCTCTCCATGCTTATAGTAGCTCTCTCTGGAGATGAAATCACCCCTTATACTGCTGACAATGATTAGGCCATGGGACCCATGAAAGAGTCTCCCCAGAGTCCAGCATCCCCTGTGGGCTGCTTGTGTCACCAAGATGTCAATCCAACTGCTGTTCTTGCAGTCTGCAGTCAGCAGGGCTGTGTTTATTCAGCGGTCAGTGTCACATCAATTTCCTTCTGTTGCAACAAGTATAAATCGATTCTACATATTTGCCTTTGGGAAATTTCTTTAGAGGGAAACTCACTAAAGTTAATTTCTTTAGCTTTTTCGTATGTTCTCTCTGAATCTGGGGATTTAGAGATATAAATTAGCTTCTTTGGTCTTTTCTTGCCCAGGGTCACAACCTTGCCTCCAGGATAGTACCTTCTAAATGTTTGTGATTTGAAGGGCACTACAAAGATCCTCACAAAAACCACCTCCCAGCCAGGTCCCTGGAACTCCATCATTAACCACCGTCATCAGCATTTCTCTTTTAAAATCCTTATTCATTCCTATTCTCTTTCTTTCTTTCTCACACACACACACACACACACACACACACACACACACGGGAGAGAGAGACAGAGAGAGAGATAAAGAAGTGAAGTATATAGTATCCTTTCTAGGGATGCTTTTCTTGGCTTGGCTCCAATGTAGATTTTGTTGGGACCCTCTACATATAGTCATGTACCAAATAACGACACTTTGGTCAACAATGGACCACATATGTGACAGTTGTCCCATAAGATTGTAATACCATATTTTTACTGTACCTTTTCTATGTTTAGATACACAAATACTTGCCATTATATTACAGTTGCACAGTATTTTCTACAGTAACATGCTGTGCAGGTTTGTAGCCTAGGAACAACAGGCTATACCATATAGCCTAGGTACGTAGTAGGCTATGCCATCTAGCTTTGTGTAAGTACACTCTATGATATCCATACAACAAAAATGCCTAGTGATGCATTTCTCAGAGCATATCCTCATTGTTAAGTGATGCATGACTGTAGTCATCATCAAACATTTATTAAGCACTTAGGTCAGGTCAGGCTCTGTTCTAGGTGATGCAAATATAATATTAAATATAACACAGTCCTGCACTTATAAATCTAATGGTGAAGGCAGAAATGTAAAGAAATATGATGGAAATATTACATTGTCATGTGATAAGGACCATGATAATGCCCTACATAGGCAGGGTCAATGAAGGGGAAGGAAGCTGGGACAAACCACCAGGGCCTGTTGGTCCAGAATGGGACCCAGCATCTATCTATGTTATAATCAGTTCAAACCCTAGGTAAATAAGGTAAGCTGTTCTGCCTTTCTTGAGACAGTCCCCAGATTGTTTTCACAGGGCCCAAACACTCTTAGCAACCATGAACAGTGGATGTCATGGATCCCCAGAAGATGGAATTGGAAATTCAGGGGACTAAGTCAGAGATTATTTGACATTTAATACTGGATATTGAGGCCGGGCGCAGTGGCTCACACCTGTGATCCCAGCACTTTGGGAGGTTGAGGCGGGTGGATTGTGTGAGCCCAGGAGTTTGAGACCAGCCTGGGCAACTTGGCAAATCCCCATCTCTACAAAAAAATTTAAGAATTAGCCGGGTGTGATGGCATGCACTTGTCGTATCAGCTACTTGGGAGGCTGAGGCCTGAGATTCACTTGAACCTGGAAGGCGGAGGTTGCAGTGAGCCGAGATCACACTACTGCACTCCAGCCTGGGTGACAGAATGAGAACCTGTCTCGAAAAAAAATTTAAAATACTGGGCATTGCAGGATGGCAAGTAGGATGTGGAGAGGAGGAGAATTCTAGGCAAAGGAAACAATGTGTGCATGCAAAAACGAAAAACAAATAAACTGAATTGTATAGCCTGGGTTAATAGGATGAGTGCATTTGATGGATGTGGTGGGATAAAGAGTGTTAGGAAATGAGATCAGAAACATAGACTGGAATCAGATTTTGTAGGACCTTAAACGTCCTGCTAAATAATTTGTAGTTTCATTTGTTGGCCATGGAGAGCCACTAGAAGGTTAGTTGGTTTGTTTATATTTAGGAAAGAAGATTCTTTTAAGTTTCCTTTACTCTACTGAATTTTCAAAAATCAACCTACAGCAGTCCCAATTTATCTCGGGAGATACGTTCCAAGACCCTCAGTGGATGCCTGAAACCTCATTTAGTACTGACCTTTATATACATTATGTTCTTTCATAGGCGCACCTATGATAAAGTTTAATTTATAAATTAGGCACAATACTCATGTGCTTTGGGACCAGTATTAAGTAAAATAAGTAAATAAGTAAAATAAGTAAAATTGAATACAAGCACTTCGATACCAAAACAGCCAATCGGATAACAAGACACTTTCTAAGTGAACTAACAGGTGAGTAGCATAGACAGCATGGATAGGCCGGACAGAGGGATGATTCACATACTGGGTAGGATGAAGCAGGATGGCTCGAGATTTCATCACATTACTCAGAACAGCTTGCGATTTAAAACTTATGAATTGTTTATTTTTGAAATTTTTCAGTTAATATTTTCAGACTAAGGTTGACTATGGGTAACTGAAGCCTCAGAAATCAAACCTCAAATAATGGGGGATCACTGTACTGAATAACATGTCAAGATGAGCTATGAGCTTTCAACTTAGTGTTTTTCTTCTCCCAAACCAAATATTGGAAACTTTGGAGTGTTTAGAAAAGGAGAATCAAAACGAGAAGTAAATGCAGCATTTTTTTAATTGTAAAAAAAAGAAGGGCGGGCCTTGGAAATGTTCTTAGGTAATCCTGGTGGATTTGATATGTCATGTCTGAGAAAATGTGGAGAGTGAAGGGCAGGTTTAAAATTTGTCTCGTGTTAGTTTCTGAAGGGAGATAGCATGGCATTGCACAGTGCCTCACATTTCTATCGTATAACTTAATAATTGTGCAACCTGTGCTTCAGATTTATCACTGTGTAAAAGAGGAGAGATCATAGGCTGTTGTAAGTATTAAATGAGATAATGCATGCAAAATGCTTAGAACCATGCTTAGTTCATGGTAGCCACTCAAAAATGTCATCAGAACTGTTACTACTCAATTTAATGCTCCTGGCACTTAACACAGTGCTTGGCACACAGTAAAGAGGATTCAAAATGTTTTTGCTAGGTTACATGGAATGGTATGGAAGTATGCAGGGTAAGGTAGAGAGTTCTCATATTATCTTGCCTTCCTTATACTGCAGTGTGCTGACAGCACCTCCATTTTATATCCTCAATGCACGGATATCACTACTTGTCTAGAAATGGTTGCTCAAGTCTGAGAAGTGACACAGCAACACAGAGCCTGGGATTGCTGCCAAATTTTAAGAAGCACAGATTGTAACAAAGTAAGGGGGGAGGGTAGAGAAGAAAAGTTTGAAAACCCAACCAAAGTCAGAAGCCATTTTGTTGTCAGGTAAAATGATGCCTCATAGATTTTCAGGTGGGGCAGGCAGTGTGAAACCTTTGGGAATAGTCAGTGTTAAGATGTGGTGCTAAGGGAGGAACCCAGTAGTGCTCAGGCCTGGGCAAGACGGGCTTCTTGGGGCCCAGCATTTAGAAAGGCCCTGTGTGTTTTGATATACTGTCACTGTCTTGAAGTTCTTAATTATTTGTTAACAAAGGCCCCCTCCCGCCATTTTCATTTGGCAAATTTCACTGGTTCCTGCAAATTATGTAGTTAATCCTGGGTCCAGGCTAGTTTTTGAACCATGTCGGGCTAGTATTCTTCTGAACCTCTCTCCCTTTGATTTAATTACAGAAGAAACAAAAGTCATAACAAGTTATATCTGTGCAGGACTAAAATAAAATGAGTAGTGCCTCACTCCCTACATCCAATCATGCTTTCCAAAAGTAACCACTACCAATAATTTAGCGTGTATCTCTAGAATTCTTTATATGTCTACATTTTAAATTAATGTATTTTAAAATAAAATAGAATTACATTGTTGAAGTAAGTATTAAACAATACAGCATTATTTGCATATAAATATTTATTTCCCTCAATCCCACTCCCCTTTGGTGAAGCAACCACTGTTAACAATTTTGTGTTTATCCTCCAATATTTTTTGAAATTAATCAACTTTACTTTTTAGAGCAGTTTTAGGTTCACAGAGAAGTTGAGTAGAAAGTGAGAGTTCTCATGCACTCCTGCTTTCCGACGTGCACAATGCCCCCTACCCCCGCCACAGTGACATCCTGCCCAGAGTGGTACATTCATTACAATTGATGAAACTATATTGACATCATTATTGAAACTATCATTACCACCCAACTTCCATGTTTACTTTAGGGTTCACTCTTCCAAATATTTCTTGCATCACTTAACAATGAGGATACACTGAGAAATGTGTCGTTAGGCAGCTTTTTCATTGTACAAATATCATAGAATGTACTTACATAAACCTAGATGGTATAGCATACTACACACTTAGGCTTTATCATATGGCCTATTTCTCTAAGGCTACAAACCTGTACATCATATTACTATACTGAATACCATAGGCAATTGTTACACAATGATAAGTATTTGTGTATCTCAACATACCTAAACACAGAAAAAGTACAATAAAAATATATTATTATAATCTTATAGGACAACTGTCATATGTGTGGTCCACTGTTGACTGAAACATGATTATGGGGCACATGACTATATAGAGATTTTCGAAAAGCAAAATGGGATAATGCTATACATATTATACAGCTTGTGTGTGTGCATATGTTAACAAACACCTTTCTCTATCAGTACATATAGACTTGCCACAATCTTCTTGAGTAAGGGTATAGTACTATGTTGTATATGTGTACTATAATTTATCCAATTTCCTGTTGGTATCTATGTTTTCTAAACAATGCAATATACATTCTTATACATATTTCTTATGCATGCTTACTAGTATTTATATAGGATAAACTTACAGAAGTAGAATTACAGAATCATAGGATATAAAAATATCAAATTGGCAAATTGGCATTCACTTACCTGTGGTTGAACTGCACTTGTTACATACTTCCCTCTGAGCCTTCCATCCCCACCTCGAGCTAGTGCTATATGTCACTTAACTCAGTGACATCATCATCAACAGACTTAACCTCCACAGTTAAAAATGCTAGAGCAAACAGAGGAGAAAATTTGCTTGTGAATCATAATAGCTAACCTGTATTGAACAGTTAAGCTATGTGCCAAGTATTATTCTAAGCACTTTATAAGTATTAACTCCTTTAATCTGTATAACCACACCCAGAAATTTGTGTATTAATATACCCATTTTACTGCTAAGAAAACTGAGACCCATAGGATTAAATAAGGTCACACATCTAGTAAGGGCACCGGAATCTGAAGCAGAATTGTCTGACTTCTGAGTCTGTGCTCTTAACCACTGCACACACCGTCTCTAGAAAGTTTAATGCCATCTTTATGCCAGAATTTATCTATCTTGTTTATCCTTTAAAACTATTATTGTATTTATTCATTTACTTGTCTTTTCCTCCCACTGTACTGTAATTCTTTGAGAACAGAGTACTTGTCCTAATATTATTCATATTTATATCCCTAATTCCTAATTTAATGTCTAATTTATTGTAAATAAGTTTTTTGTTTTTTGTTTTTGAGATGGAGTTTTGCTCTTGTTGCTCAGGCTGGAGTGCAATGGCACAGTCTCAGCTCACTGCAACCTCTGCCTCCTGGGTTCAAGTGATTCTCTTGCCTCAGCCTCCCAAGTAGCTGGGATTACAAACTTGCGCCACCACACTAGGCTAATTTTGTATTTTTAGTAGAGACAGGGTTTCACCATGTTGGTCAGGTTGGTCTTGAACCCCTGACCTCAGGTGATCTGCCTGCCTTGGCCTCCCAAAGTGCTGGATTACTGGCGTGAGCCACGTGCCTGGCCTTGTAAATAATAAGTTTAGTTGAATAAACAACAGTGCCTCTGGGAGGTAGCTATTATATCCATTTTACAAATGAAGAAACTGTAAGTCAATGTTAATCAAAGAGTATCCTAGAAAATAGTAGAGCCGGGCACGGTGGCTCAAGCCTGTAATCCCAGCACTTTGGGAGGCCGAGACGGGCGGATCATGAGGTCAGGAGATCGAGACCATCCTGACTAACGCGGTGAAACCCCGTCTCTACTAAAAAAAAACACAAAAAACTAGCCGGGCGAGGTGGCAAGCGCCTGTAGTCCCAGCTACTGGGGAGGCTGAGGCAGGAAAATGGCGTAAAACCCGGGAGGCGGAGCTTGCAGTGAGCTGAGATCCGGCCACTGCACTCCAGCCTGGGCGACAGAGCGAGACTCCCTCTCAAAAAAAAAAAAAATAGAAAATAGTAGAAAGCAGAATGCCAGAGCTGAGATTTGAACCCAAGACTTTGATACCTCGTCCAGTGTGCTTTCCACCATGTCTAAGCAGCCTCCTTCACTTCCTCCTTCAGAGGGCTATGGAGAGTAACCTAGCAAACATTTCTAAGCTGGAAAATGTCACAGCCCAAAGTCTTCAATCCCCTAGGAGGAGCAGAGCCTGATGGGGAGAGAGTCCTTGGAAAAGAGAATTTCTGAAAGTACTACATTTGGGAATAGGTGGTTAAAGTGGGAGTTGGATTTGTAAAGGAATACTACATAGTAATAATACCCATTCTTTATTTCAGAGTTTCTGCATGTCAGACATTGATCTGTGTGATTTATAAGCCTTGTCTCTTTTTAATGCTCACAATCCCATTAAATGGTTATTGTTATCTTTGTTTTGCATATGAAAGAATGGGAGCTAAGAGGCCAAGTGCCTCGCTCAAAGTTCAACAAATAAGTGGTGAAGCCGATTCCAACTCAAGTCTATGTTACCCAAAAACCTACATTTTAAGCATTGTGTTACCCCCTGGATATGACAGCCAACTGAAGAGGGGGTATTTTGAGAAGAGACTCTAAAGGGAAATTGCCTTCCCTACATCCCAGGGGATGTTACCAACCAGGAAACAAGGTAGAGAAAACTGTGCAGCCTGAGCCCTGCTGGGTTGCGGGGGACTCACGGAAAGAAGAAATGTGAGGTTTTTTTTTAGCTAACTACGGAGACCAGCCATTCCAATGTTTGAATCTGGGTTCGCAGCACATGATGTCTTTATACTCTTAACCTAGAAATGGCAGAGTTATTTTGGGCACAAAGCAAGAGCTGTGGCTTCAAAAATATGCCAAGTGTATTTATCTCTTCCGCTCCAAGATTACTGAAAATTAGCCCAGCTGTAGCTTGGGGCACCAAACAGCCAAAAAATCTTCTTCCAGCTCAACTCATTCCACCCAAAGAGGGTGAAACACCCAGGAGTAGCAGGTCTAGTGGCCTCTGGGGAGTGGGATTAGATTGGCCTCCCCATTGCTAAGCCTGACATCCAATCACACACGCACCACTCTCCCAGCTGCTCTATAGATCAGAATGCTAGGCCTATGAATGGAGCTCAGCTCTGTCTCTTCCCTCATTCCCAAGGCTTCACAAGAAGTAAACAAAACAAACAAAAACTATTTGATTATTGAGCCAAGGAGTCAATGTGAGAATAGTTTTTCACCTTCATTATGAAATCCCTGTGTGGGGCTGAATGTGGTGGCTGACACCTGTGATCCTAGCTCTTTGGGGAGGCAGAGGTGGGAAGATTGCTTGAGGCCAGGAGTTCAAGACCAGTTTGGGCAACACAGCAAGGCCCTATCTCTCTCTCTCTCTCTCTCTCTCTCTCTCTCTCTCTCTCGGCTCTATTAGTTTATGGTATATAGTATATATATCACACACACACACACACACACTTTTTTTTTTTTTTGAGATGGAGTTTTGCTCTTGTCGCAGTCTTGGTTCACTGCAACCTCCTTCTCCCGGGTTCAAGTGATTCTTCTGCCTCAAACTCTCGAGTAGCTAGGATTACAGGTGCCCGCCACGATGCCCAGCTAATTTTTGTATTTTTGGTAGAGACAGGGTTTCACCATGTTGGGCAGGCTGGTCTCAAAATCCTGACCTCAGGTGATGCACCTGCCTCGGCCTCCCAAATTGCTGGGATTACAGGCATGAGCCACTGTGCCTGGCCCCTAACTCTATATGTTAAAAAAAAAAATTAGCCAGGCATAGTGGCACACACCTGTAGTCCTAGCTACTCAGAAGGCTGAGATAAGAGGATCACTTGAGCCCAGGAGGTCCAGGCTGGCAGTCAGCCATGATCTCACCATTGTACTCCAACCTGGGCAACAATATAGACCCTGTCTCTAAAAAAAAAAAAAAAAAAAAATCCTGTGTGATTTAGGACAAATTATCTTGCTGTAATTTAAGCCTTTGGATTCCTTTTTAATAAAATAAATATGCTTTACATATGTACTTAGATAAATACATTTATAATAATAGCTTTAATTGTAATTAAATCATTTAAAATTAAATACATGCAAAATACCCAATAAATTGTCTAATCCATAAGCAATCAATAGTCCTTAAACAAATGAATCTTCTGCTGCTCTGATCTTAATAAGTAAAATTTAATGAGTGTTTACTTTGTGCCATGCACTTATGCTATGTGCTGTATAAGGATAGTTACATTTAATCTATAACAACCCTATGGGGTGGGCACTACTATGATCTTTTTTTACGGATGAAAACTGAGGCCCAGAAATATGAAATAATTTGCCAAACATCACATAATTTACATGATGTAGCCAGGTTTAAGCCTACTATTCTGATTACAGAGCCTAAGATCTTACAGAGAACAGGGAGTATATTTTTACATTCCCTTGTTTCCATGGAAAAGTCTTTCCACTGTCTATTGAAGGACTAAGCAGCAGAGGGGAAGTGCTGGAAATGCTAGCCCGGGTGAGCTTAGCTTCGTCCCTCTCTCTCTGATCCTGGACAGGATTTGGGTTTCAGACCACGATTCTCCTGTGTTTCGTGGGCTGTGATTACTCAGATTAGGTCTGCTCAATTCATAAAGGACTGGCTGGGGTTGGGGGTGAAGGTGTGGGAGAAGGCGGAGCTTGTCCAGTCGGTCCAACAAACCCCACAGATGGCGAAATAGGGGGTGGGGAAGGAGCTTGAGATGTTTTACATCCTGGGCTGTTTCAGCGGTTGATGGCGGATGGTTTTTGCCTTTTGGTCAGCCTGGGTATATACTATCATTCTACAATCGGCCAAATTCTGACAGAGAGGGAGACAGAGAGAGAGGTTGATTAAATTGATGCCCAAAGCCAAGAAGGAGCAAAAGAAATCGGGGCTGCTTGAAAAAGACTGCAGTGGCTGACTTGGGTGGTGAGCGGAAATAAGGAGGAGGGAGAGGCGGCGTGTCCCTGCGCGGAAAGTTCACTTGCAAACCCAGAATCTGCACAGCCTTCGGTGCCCTGACTCTTTCCTGGACATCCAGAGGCAGCAACAGCTGCCCGCGCCGAAGAACGAGCAGTCCAGGGGAGCTGTCTGGGGCTGGGCCGGAAACGACTGTAATCATTTAATAGCCTTTGCCGGCTGCACTGACTTAGCAGAGTGGGCGGTAGGCAGGCACCAGAGTGCTGTCTGGCAAGATAGTCCCCGGCTTTAATCAAAATGATGGGTTTTCTGGAAGCTCTTTATTAACCTCGGCACTGAAATCCCAGAGCTGGTAACAAAGGGATGAATGGGGACCAAAGGGGCGGAGCCGAAACCTGGAGCCCGGGCTGCATCCGCACCCCTTCCCCCACCTCCACTCCTTCTTTCATCTCATTCTGGCTTAGGGCTCCTGCTGGCATCTCTGTGCCTCCCAAATAGTAGTAACAAAACAGGCAATAACCATAATAATTGGCACATTTGTATAACGCTTTAGGGTTTTCAAAGGATGACCTTGTTATACAGCTCGGGATCTGAGTCTCCTAGCTGGAGTCAGATTCCCTTGTTTTGAGTTCCAGGCTCCACCAGTTAGTGACCATGTGACCATTGGTCCTTAGTCCCCTCATCTCTAAAACAGACACATAACACAGACAGAGATATTAGAAGTATCTACTTCATAGGGCTCTTGTCAGGACCAAAACCTATATGGCCTGTAGATCTGTTTAACTCTGTTGCACGCACACAGGAAGGGCACAATAATTATTAACTACATCGACAACCCTGTGATGTAGACAGGAAGGGGATCATTTCCATTTTATGGATGAGGAAACTGAGGCTCAGAGATATTTATGTAAATGGCTCAGGACTATGCACTAGTGAGAGAACCAGGGCAAGTCCTCAAGAACAGAAAGAGAACAAAGCAAGATGAAGGGAAGAAAAGAAAAGCGAACACCCTAAAACACCCTCCAGCACATGCCCCTCTGAGAGCTTTCCTGAAAATAGTATCCTTGGTCAAAAAGAATTTATGTTCTTCTATTAGGGAAAGTCAGTGTAAATCAGAAAAGCCCTCCTGGCCTTAACAAAACAGTTCTAAATGGGGATGAGGGTGAGTTTAACAGGCCTGGCATTTGCTTCACAATCTTCTGGCCCTTTCCTGGCATTTGCCTTGGCAAAGCCTCTGACCTGAACATTCCTAGTCCCTGAGGCTCAACTCCATCAACTTAGACAGCCAGGGTTAGTTTAGCATGAAAAAGAAAAGCTGGAAATTTTGCCAAAAAGACTCCTGGTCAGTGCCTAAGGGAAGTGCCCAAATTGGATTATAGGATGACATGAAGTGACCAGCTGTTTCCAGGGGGCAGGGTTTTTTGTTTGTTTGCTCTATCGCCCAGGCTGGAATGCAGTGGTGCAATCTCAGCTCATTGAAACCTCCGCCTCCCGGGTTCAAGTGATTCTCATGCCTCAGCCTCCCAAGTAGATGAAATTACGGGCATGCACCACCACAGTCTGGCTAATTTTTGTAGTTTTAGTAGAGATGGGGTTTTACCATGTTCCTCAGGCTGGTCTTGAACTCCTGGCTTCAAGTGATCCACCCGCCTCAGACTCCCAGAGTGCTGGGATTTTAGGTGTGAGTCACCGTTCCTGGCCCCAGAGGGCAGTATTTAAAGTAGAAGTGAAGATCTGTATGTTTTTATTAAAATATAGGTTGTTCTGATTTTAAAATGTATCCCTACCCATTGTGAAGATATTGGCTAATCCAATAAAAAAAAAACAACCATATTTTGTATAATTATGATCGTACTCTGTTAAATAAACTTTTAAATCCTATTAAATCCTATTGGGTTGTAATCTATAGTCTGGGAAGGGCTCTGCCTAAAGATTCAGACCCGTACCAGATTTATATTGTCTGAAATCCTCTTTCTAGCCTCTAACAGGCCCATTCATTTGAGTCTTGACTGCATCCTCAGTCTTGTCTTTGCCTGAGGGTGAGCTAGGACCCTGGGAGCGTAAGGGAGGGGACTTGCCAGAGATCCTAGAAGGGAAAGGAGGCAGCACTGAAAGAAGAAACATTTCTTTGAGCCTGGCCCCTGGTTGGGGTTAGGGGTAGAAATGTGCTTCTTCCGTTTTCATCTTCTTCAAAAGGGAGTATCTCCTTGATTCTGCCCCAAAGGCATGACATTTTATAGGCAAAGCCAGACAAGTGTCTTGAGTGCTCTTAGCCAAAAGGAACTCAGATTAGGAGGCCAGTCAGTGTTTGTCAGATCCTTAAGCTTTTGTTTTACGTGGAATGAGTCACAGTCTACATGCTGCTGAGCTCTCAGAGATGTTTGTTTATACAACAACTAGAACAGCTGAGGCACAGTGGTCTGTGAGGGACTGGAGAAACCACACCTTGTTCTGCTCTGCGGAAGCTGGACATGTGGAGGAGGCACCTGACTAGATCTCCGCTTCCTGGAGTTTAGGCTGAGTCATATAGAACCAGGAAGCTCAGTGACATGTTAAAGTGGATTAACTCTTGGCAGTTCTGCTGTGAGGGGCTCCCTCTGCCAATACACACAGCCATTAATGTCCTTTAACTCTGCAAGATGAAGATATCTCTATGTTCCACATTTCCTGATGACAGTGCTTAGGCCTCATGCAGAGTCCTGGTTATGGTTGAAGAAAAATTTCCATTTTGGGCTCTGAGGGCAACTAAAGGACTGTGGAGTGGTGCTGAAACCCGGTTTTAGGCACCAAATCAGAGGCTTTTAAATACATTTCTTGTTATGCACGTCCGTGTGAAGAGACCACCAAACAGGCTTTGTGTGAGCAACAAGGCTGTTTATTTCACCTGGGTGCAGACGGGCTGAGTCCGAAAAGAGAGTCAGCAGAGGGTGGTGGGATTATCATTAGTTCTTACAGGTTTTGGGATAGGCGGTGGAGTTAGGAGAAATGTTTTGTGGGCAGGGGGTGTATCTCACAAAGTACGTTCTCAAGGGTGGGGAGAATTACAAAGAACCTTCTTAAGGGTGGCGAAGATAACAAAGTACATTGATCAATTAGGGTGGAGCAGAAAAATCACAATGGTGGAATGTCATCAGTTAAGGATATTTTCACTTCTTTTATGGATCTTCAATTGCTTCAGGCCATCTGGATATATACGTGCAGGTCACAGGGGATATGATGGCTTAGCTCGGGCTCAGAGGCCTGACATTTCTCTCTTTTCTCAGTCTCTCAGAGACAGGACCTGTATTTTAAAGGTTAAACAGGCAGATTCTGGCTGAGCTCAATTGCAGATTTGATTAACTTAGATAGATCAAAGACAGTAGTCTCAGAGAAAAAAATTGTTTCTCATCCCTAAAGTGCTATTGTGTCAGCTCTGTCAGGGGAAGCATGGTGTAAGGAAAAGGGTTTGGAAGAGAAAAGAAAATTTCTTGCCCCCTCTCCTCACTGCCTGCTGTAAATTTGTAGTATCTTTATTTTGGCCTCCTAGGCCCCAAGAGCTGCATTATATATAATTGCCCATATGTGATACCATTTACTGAATTCTTGCATTGTGCTAAGCATCAAGTTTAGCACTTTACATACATTACTTCGTTGTCTTTAGGGACCCCAAAAGTGCCTCACTGGAGAGTTGTTTGGTCTGCTAAAGAGTGGGTACCACTTTTACTTCTCACGTCAGTCCTTTCATTCATTCATCCAGCAAGTATTTACTGAATACCTGTTATGGGCCAGGAATTGTGCTAGGCACTGGTTATACATTGGTGAATAAACAGATGTGTTTTTTGCCTTTGTGAATCTTACAGTGATAGAGGTTAATAGGCTAAGGGGGTGCTGTTTGGCTAGGGATGTCATAGAATGCCTTTCCGAGGAGGTTACATTTAACATAGACTTGAAGAATGAGGAGTCATGCTAAGAATGGGTAAGAGATCATTCAAGACAAAAGCAAACCAGATGTGTAAAGATCTTGAAGTAAAAACAATTCCAAGGAGCCAGGTATGGTGGCCTGTAGTTCCAGACACTTGGGAGGCTGAGACAGGAGGGTCGCTTGAGTCCAGGAGTTTGAGGTTACAGCAAGCAATGCTTGCACCACTGCACTTCAGCCTGGGTGACAGAGTGAGAACCTGTCTCTAACAAACAACAACAAAAGACAACTCCAAAGAGTATTCGAGGATCTGAAAGAAGGCCTGTATGGATGGAGTATAATAGTAAGAGGGAGATTTGTAGATGAGAGTGGAGAAGAAGTAAAAATCCGATTATTGAAGGGACTTATGTATCATGGTAAGGAGTTTTTTGTTTTTGTTTTTTTTTCTCAAGGCAATAGAAAGCCTAAGCAGAGGAGTGATATAATCTGATTTCTATTTTTAAAGGATTTTGCTATATGTATGTTATACTTCAATTTTATTTATTTATTTATTTATTTTAGATGGAGTCTTGCTCTGTCGCCCAGGCTGGAGTGCAGTGGCGCGATCTCGGCTCTCTGCAAACTCTGCCTCCCGGGTTCACACCATTCTCCTGCCTCAGCCTCCTGAGTAGCTGGGACTACATGCCTGGCTAATTTTTTGTATTTTTTAGTAGAGATGAGGTCTCACTGTGTTAGCCAGGATGGTCTCAATCTCCTGACCTCGTGATCTGCCCACCTCAGCCTCCCAAAGGGCTGGGATTACAGGTGTGAGCCACCATGCCTGGCTGTTATACTTTAATTTTTAAAGAGAGACTTTAAGAAATGAAGATGACTCTGGCTACTGTGTGGAGGGTTGGAGAGAAGCAAAAGTGGAAGCAGACTGAATAAGGAGACTGTTGCTGCAATTCATATAAGAGATGATGGTGTCCTGAAAGAGTGGTGGCAGTGAAAATTGGGAGAAGAGGGCAGAGTCAAGATATATTTAGGAGGCAGAAATGACAGGTCTTGATGATGTATTATAAATGGAGAATGAAGAATAGAATAGAGAAAAATGAATAATTAGCTCTGAACTTTCTGGCTTGAGAAATGGGGTAAATGGGTTGTAATTTACTGAAAACTGGAAAGATTTAGAAAGGAATAGATTCGAGGAATCAGGAGTTTGATTTCAGATTCCTTCAGTCCGGGATGCCCATGAGATTTCCAACTGGGGATACCAGATAGGCAGTTACACATGAGATTGGAGCACAGAGAGATGTGGGCTTAAAATATAAGTCTGCATCTCATCAGCTTATTCAGATAGTATTTATATCCATGGATATGGCTGAGATCCCAAAAGGAGAGAGTGAAGAGAAAATAGAGAAGAGAGTCTAGGGCCAAACCCAAGGAAGCTTCAACACACAGATGAGGAGACTGACAAAGAAACTGAAAAAGGAAACTGACAAAGAACAGCCAGAGAGAAAGGTCAGGAGAATGTTTTGACTGTCCAGGGCCAGTCTGGGGCCAGAATATGCTGTCCCAAAATAAGAAGGATTGTTGAGCTGAAGGCAAGTTAAAAGAAGCAGATACAGGCTGGGTACAGTGGGCTCACGCCTGTAATCCTAGCACTTTGGGAGGCCGAAGTGGGCAGATTGCCTGAGCTCAGGAGTTTGAGACCATCCTGGGCAACATGATGAAACCCCATCTCTACTAAAATACCAAAAAAAAAAAAAAAAAAAAAAAAAAAAAAAACCAGGAATGGTGGCATGTGCCTGTAGTCCCAGCTACTCAGGAGGCTAAGGCACGAGAATTACTTGAACCCAGGAGGTGGAGACTGCAGTGAGCTGAGATCTCACTGCTGCACTCCAGTCTGGGCAACAGAGCAAGGCTCTATCTCAAATAAAAAATAATAATAATAAAAGAAGCAGATACAGGAGGGGTCTTCTGCCCTCCCTCTATTTGCCTAAAAGAACATAAATTTACAAAGACAAAAGTTATCCTGCTTCTACCTCCCTCCTCTGCCTCCTACCACCAGGAAGAACAAAGGTTACCACTGAAGACAACTTTGGACTCTTATTGGCCTGGAAATAGTACTGGAGGAATCTACATTACAAGCTTTACAAATTAGCCTTTATCTGCCATTCATTTGCCTTCCCCCAAGCAGCCACCCATTAGAGACTCAAAAGTCCTTAAAGGTCCTTAAAGGTCTTTTCCTTTGTCTTACACTTTTTAAAAAATTTACTGTTCTTTGTTGAAGATGCTATATAAGCTGGAAATCTAAGCCACCTTTTTGAGAACCACTCATTCTCTGGGTGTCTGTCATGTATATATGAAATATACATGTTAATAAACTTGTTTGCTTTTTTTTCTTGTTAATCTGCCTTTTGTAACAGGGGTCCAGTCCATCTGAGAACTTACTGGGGTTATTGTCCTACATGACAAAGAACTCATGAGAATAAGTGTTTCAAGAAGGGGATGACAGATGCTGCTGAGAGGTTTGATAAGATGAGGACTAAAATGTGACCATTGATTGTGGAAGTAATATAATGAACTTGACATGAGTTATGTTAGAAAATTACTGCTCAGGGACACCAAATTAGAGGAGACTGAGAAGCAATAGGAAATTGAAATAGGAGATGTAGACAACCCTAAACTATAATTGAACATAAACAGTTTATTTGATGGAACTTTTCACGTATCAACCAAAGGAGCAGTGTCAAATACATAAACATTGCTATGATGTCAGAGTTCCAATGTTATGGCCACTGGGATCACTTTGCCCACACAGACCATTACCCTTCCTCTCTAGCTCTGACTTCTACTCTTCTAGAAGTCACTGGTATACTTTATGGTATGTCTTCCAACCAGACTCTTGGGAATGTCTTCTATTGAAAACTCCTGTGGATGCATAATCGTTTTCCCAAGACTCAGGGCAGATTTCACCTCCTCTGGAACCCCATTAACTTTCTCAAGTATAATTAACAATTTCTTCTTCTGGAGTCCCGCAATACTTTACATACACCTTAGTTATTGCATGTATTAAGTTGGTTTCTAGTTGCTTGAGTGTATGTCCCAACTAGACTGTGAGCACATTGAGGGAAGGAACTTGGCTTGGAAAGTAAAATTGGCTCCCAATTTTTTATCTAAACAAATAGGCTCAATTTACAACAGGATTCCATCTTCTTATGTTGTGTATTCCCATCTCTCCTCTGCTGCATCCCACCACCCTTCAAGGTTATTACAATAAAATTCGGATCAAATAATTGATTCAACTAATTTTTCTTGTTTTGGACAAAATAGACATGCTAATACAGTTATAGCCAAAGTTTAATCTAGACACTAAAAGAAGCATATTTTGCCTTTAGCCTGTATCTTTCCCGTCTCATTCCCAGTCAAGATAATCACAACTGTATTCTTTAGGAAATTCTTCACAAAGAACCAAACATATGTTACTATAAAGCAGATTCTTGGTATCCTAGTGAAAAAACCTGCCCTCTTGCTTGTCTGTAAATACTGGCCTTGTCTGCGTGTGGTAGCTCATGTCTATAATTCCAACACTTTGGGAGGCCAAGGTGGGAGGATCTCTTGAACTCCAAGAGGTTTGAGACCAGCCTGGGTAACATAGTGAGATCTCATTTCTACAAAAAAAATTTTAAAAAAGTTAGCCTGGCATAATAGCTTGTGCCTATA
The DNA here is from genome assembly GCF_001698545.2 of Rhinopithecus bieti. Taxonomy (NCBI): domain Eukaryota; kingdom Metazoa; phylum Chordata; class Mammalia; order Primates; family Cercopithecidae; genus Rhinopithecus; species Rhinopithecus bieti. The sequence continues at coordinate 301,322 of NW_016805589.1, forward strand.
GTTCCAGCTACTTGGGAGGCTAAGATGGGAGAATTGATTGAGCGCAGGAGGTCAAGGCTGCAGTGACTGCATTTCAGCCTGCGTGACAGAGGGAAATCCTGTCTCAAAAAAAATTAAACGAATAAATAAATAAGTAAACACTTGCCTTGCCCTCAGACTTGAAGAAACAACTCATGATTTTTTGGGGAGGCTCAACCTGCTTATGCAGTACTTCTGTACTCTACCAGCAGTGTAGCGTCAAGAGCATGTGTTGGCCCCATTAATGATTTGTAATGTTTTGTCTTTCAGAACCAGAGGCAGGAGAAGTGTCCCCTCCAGTTGGTGCGGGTGTCAACAGCAACAGCTGGACCTTTAAATACGGACCAGGCAACCCCAAACAATCCGGTCCCGGTGAGTTGCCAGACAAATTCATTATCCCAGGATCTCCTGCAATCATCTCCATCCGGCAGGAGCCTACTAACAACCAAATTGACAAAAGTGACTTCATAACCTTCGGCAAAAAGGAGGAGACCAAGAAAAAGAAGAAAAAGAAGAAGGGTAACAAGACCCAGGAGAAAAAAGAGAAAGGGAACAGCACGACTGACAACAGTGACCAGTGAGGTCCTCAAATGGAAACAAGCCACTTAGCCAGTTTTTGTAATAATGGCAAATCTCCCCCATGTAGCAACTCCCTGCTCCTTTTTCCTATCTATGTGAGCCCTCTTAGAGACCTCAGAAATCTGCAGAAAGTTCCCTGTGTCTGTCTAGAACGCATTTAACAGGTTTTGTTGTAAAAGCTTTACTAAGTCTGGTGTTAACTCTTTCTCTCCACTCTGGCTTGTTTTCAGAACCTAAAAAGCAGACCCAAGTTTCCTTTCTCCTCCGCCGCAAAGGAGAGGCTTCCCAGCCCCGCCAGTGAGAGGTTGGACTCTCTGCCCTGTGCTCCGGGGATCCTGTCTTGATGACACTTGCAGGGCAGGCTGAAAAGTTTTGAGATTGAGCAGCTTGGGTGTTTGTGGCCACTGGGTATGTGTGGCCACCGCGGGTATGCGAGTGCCAGACATTGGCTGAGACGGGCCAGCTTAGACTAATTGGTACAAGGAAGGCAAGAAAACAAAGACAAATAAACAGCGGAAGTTATCAGCGTGGAGGGGAAGTGTAAACTAAAAGGGACCAGACTTTCTAAATCTTACAACTCAAGAGGTGGTGGCCACCCTCTAGGAGACAAAACTACCCCCACTGACAAGGCTTTAGGAGACCCTAAAGTCTGTTGGCTGTGATGTCATTATACCTAAAATCTGCATCATACCTGCGAGTCAACAGTCCAGTGTTTTAACAGAGAATCACCCTGGGAAACAGAAGCAGATCTGATGTGTTTCCTATACATGTCCTGCGCTCACTTTATTAAAAATTCTTTTGCACACAATGTTTATGAAAAGGTCAGATCCTTTTCCAATACTTATGCAAAAGCAAAAGAAAACCCCGACACCTCACCTTTCGCTGTTTGTTGTTTCATAGATTTATTTAAAAAAAGAGAAAGTCTATAGCTATAAATCTTTAAAGAGAAATATGAATACAGTTCCCCTAAACTTTTCTCAAAAGAGAATTCAGTCTACAGCCATTTAAATGATCATTGCTGCTACAGAAGTGCTTTAAGAGAATTGTCTGAAACATCTGTATTATATCGGCCACCTGCCAATCACAGCTTTACTCTTTCAGGTCACTCTGGGGCTGCCTCTTGCATGTATTACTAAATAAAATGATCTCTCTCTCTCTCTCTCTCTCTTTTCTAAGAAACAATTATGTGCACTTTGATACACAACCTTCTCTAACCAACTATATCAAGACCCAAAATTGAAGAAAAATATTGTTTTCTCATACAGTGAGCAGATTTTTCAGTCTTCTGATTCTGACTTGTCTTGGTGTGCTAGCCTACACCTTCTCTTTGGTTTAGTTTTCCTTTTCTATAACACTCTGAATTGCTAATCTTACTAACACCTATGATGTTACCTGAAATCAATCTCCCATATGTATGCTGTATGCTATGATAAGACTCCTGAAATATACTTACTCTGTGCTTGTGTATGTGAATGTTAATGCAACTATTACCTAGAGTGAACTTTAAGCTTTATTGTTGAATGTAATTCCATTATATTTCCTTTTGTACACCTGTGAAAAAGTGGAGTAGTGTTTTTTTAACCATTGTTAATCAGCTTTTGTGTATGAAAGACACAGTAAAATTTCTTTCTTAAATCAAGATACTGGTGATTCAAGGAATTTTATTTATGGTCCAGCCAAGAGCCATCTCTTGCCAAGACTTCTGCTGGCAAGGGAATGGATAAAGCTGTTTTGTTCTAGTAACAATTTTGGAATGAATACTGACAATATTCCATGAGGGTGTGCAAGCACAAATTTTACCAATCTGACCTCTTTGAAGTTGCAGAATGCTTTGAAATTCTAATGGTATCTGAAGTATCAGCTCATAGAAAGTAATAAAATTTGCTGTCACCTTAAATAAGACATTTTAATTTTGTTGTAATGTACAATTTAGAAGTCTGATTAATTATATTATCTATTTAGGCATTAATATAAAAGAGGTAGGAGTCTGTTATTTAAAAAAAAAGCATTAAATTAAAAAAAAAACTGTCTTGTCTACTTTTAGCTTCATTCTCCCATATTTTGAAGGGTGTGTAATTTCAGCTCTGCAGGATTGCATGGGGTAAAACTTGTTGCCAACATATGTGAACCATTGCCACATTGTAGGTTGTGATCATTTTGCCCCACTGAAGCCCATGTATCTGACCTTACGTGCCTTTTGAACTAGGAGAATTGGGCTAATTTATTAATGATGATAATTATAATGTATCTGTACAGCACTTTTTACATTTGCGAAGTGCTTTCCAATCCATGTTAGTTACTAGTTATTACAGCTGTAAGGATAAAACACGTCATGTGGATTCATTTTGAATTGGTGCTATTGGTATTTCCTCTGTTATTGCTAATAAATGAAAATGGTGGTATGAAAGAAATGGTGGTCATTTCTAAGTATAAGACTAGGAGGAAATAGAACACTGATAAGCAATTAATACTAAGAAGATTGCTGCAGTATGAAACTCACTGTAACACTCTCTATCAACGTTAGCTTTTATGTCCATTACTAAGGCAAAAGCCCCAATGGAATCAAGATTCGAACTTTACATAATTAGAATGGGCAGCAAGGAGGTTGCTGTGTTACTTTGTAGTTACCACTGTTTTAGTCTTCTCTAATAAGAAATGCGACAAACCAACTTTTTTTTTCTTTTTTTTTTTTTTTAGACAGAGTCTCGCTCTGTCACCCAGGCTGGAGTGCAGTGGCGCTGTCTCAGCTCACCACAAGCTCTACCTTCCAGGTTCGTGTCATTCTCCTACCTTAGCCTCCCGAGTAGCTGGGACTACAGGCACCCACCACCACGCCCGGATAATTTTTTTGTATTTTTAGTAGAGACGGGGTTTCACCGTGTTAACCAGGATGGTCTCGATCTCCTGACCTCGTGATCTGCCCACCTCAGCCTCCCAAAGTGCGGGGATTACAGGCATGAGCCACTGCGCCCAGCCACAACAAACCAATTTTTATCACTAGAGCCCTTCTAGGCATCTTTTTCATTACTTGTTTAGCCCCTGCACCTCTCTACAATTGGGAAGCCAAGTGACACCCCAAAGAAATGGACTTTTAGGTCAGGGATAGTGGTTCGTGCCTGTAATCTCAGAACTTTGGAAGGCCAAGGCCAGAGGATGGCTTGAGGCCAGGAGTTCAAGATCAGCCTGGGTGCATAGTGAGATCCCATTTCTACAAAAATAAATAACTTTATTGAGTACAGAGTGTATGCCAGCCACTCTACTGCATAGGTTCAGTTGTAACAAATAGATTGTTTTGTCCTTTTGTAGTTAAATTTGTATAAATATAAGCTTTAGATGCAGTAAGTTCTCAGGAGCAATTTTGCCCCCCTGGGGACATTTGGAAATGTCTGAAGGCATTGTTGCTTTTCATTACTTGAAGTGGAGGGTGGTACTGGCATTGACTGGGTAGAGGGCAGTGATGCTGTGAAACACCTGGCAATGCACAGGACAGCCCCTACAACAAAGAATCTTACAGCCCAACATGTCAGTAGTACCAAGATTAAGAAACCTTGAGATAGAGTGACCATATAATTTGTGTAGTCCACTTTTGAAATGGAACAGGAGATACCATTTATTATTACTTCAGGATTCAAGATGTAAACTGGAACTGTCCCAGGCTAACTGGGATTTATAGGGACTCTATAAATAAGCTGTGCCACTAACTAGATGGGGAATTTGGGACAAACCACTATTGCTCTCAGTTTTTCAGTCATCTCTAAAATGGTAGTAATTATAATACAGATCTTATAGATTTGTGAGGTGATCTTGAAAAGTTTTTAGCAGGTCTGGCCACACCACAGTACTCAATAAATATTATTATTATTAATCCTTTTCTTCCATTTCCTCACCCACTTTTCAGAGATTTAGCTATTAGATCCAGGGAACTTTTTCTACTGACTAAAATGTGAATGAGGGATGGCAAAGTAAATCAACATAGACTTGGCAATAAAAATATTTTATTTACTCCTCCAGTCTTTTGCTCACCCCAGGAGGAAAAGAAGTAAGTTTCATAACTCCTTACCTATTTCTATCATAATAATAATCAAGTCCTTAAGTAGTCAAGTGGCCAGTCTGTTTGCAGCTATTTCACCTCAATTATCAGTGATCTGAAAGCCAGAAACCAAAGGGTTTGAAGTACAACAGCTTGAGAAAGAGAAGAGTCACCTCCAACAAGTTCTTTCAGCAGATGGGCAAAACAGAAATGCCAGATTACCCACAGACTCGCCTGGGATTTCACAGGCAGTAAAGGACAAGACAGGTGCATCTCTCTCAAGGGCCAGGCTACTTGATGTAAGTCTCACATATACAGAGTACAGGATTCACTCTTTAGAAATATTGCAATTGATCTAATTGTAAAGGATGAGATTCTCCAATAAGTGTCTAGAGCCTTGGCTGTTGAATTTTAGGCTCCTAGGTAAGATTGTGTCAGGATCTCATGTTAGTGTATTTTATGTTTAAATTATAAACATTACATTTAAGTTATAAACCCCAATCTAAAGTACAAATGTAACTGACCAAACACTAATGCAATTTTACTGTTAAATCTAGATTTTAAGACCATGCAAACATTAAGAGATAACAAAAAAACAAGTAAACAAAACTACAGATACACTTCCTCAAGACTTTCAGTCCCTGGAGCTTTTCCAGGAAATGGAAATGGAAATGGAAAGTTGGCCACTCTTTGACCCAATTTCATCATATTTTCATGTGCTTTCTCTCCTTGTGGAAAAAGCTGATTATATTATTTTCCCCCAAATTACGTTGACTGTTGGCTGGCAGGACACAGCTTGCAACCTGAGAAATTTCTTCTGGCTTTATACACACACACACACAGGCGCACACACACACATGCACACGCATACACACGCATGCACATGCACACACGCGCACACACACGCACATGCACATGCACAGAGGTTCCTCTTGTAACTAGGAGGGGGCTTTAGCGAATGAGCATGGTGCTGTCCTCCCTTTGAAATTGTACCTAAGAGTGGTACATAGCAGCCTTTTTGTTCTAATCAGTCAGGTAAAATGTTTTCTGGGTCCCATTTCTCTTGGGGTTGATCCATGGGGAAATGCCTGCTGACGTATGAAATCTTAAAAGTTTTTTGCCTAATGAAGTCTATCACCTTGTCTTTGAACTTAAGCTCCTCTGAGCTGGATGGACACTAGTACATTTACTTTCATAATATGGAGTATACTTTGCATAAATAAATAAGAAAGAGTAGGTAGTGAAAAACATAAAGTCCAGCATTTTGTTAGGTTACACAATTGTCAAGTGACTTGGGGATCATCAATCCACAAAGAACATGAGCAAGTCAGACAACCACTCAGCCAGTGGCTGGTCTTAGAGCAGAGCTAAAACAATTGGCACCCGATGCATAAACATATGGGGGACTGACACAACACTTCTCATTTTAGGGTTTGCTTTCACTAGACTTACTTTATTTAGTTTTATGTGACATTGAATTTTTATTATAAAAGGTAATATGTGTTCTTTTAAATAAATCAAATAAACCAGAGATATGTAAAGAAAAATTATTAATCTCCTCACCATCTTCTTTCAATTCTCTCTTACACAGGTATCCAATTTTAACAATTTCAGGCTGGGCGCGGTGGCTCAAGCCTGTAATCCCTGCACTTTGGGAGGCCAAGGCGGGCGGATCACGAGGTCAGGAGATCGAGACCATCCTGGCTAACACAGTGAAACCCCATCTCTACTAAAAATACAAAAAATTAGCCGGGTGCGGTGGCGGGCGTCTGTAGTCTCTCAGCTACTTGGGAGGCTGAGGCAGGAGAATGGCGTGAACCCGGGAGGCGGAGCTTGCAGTGAGCCAAGATCGCGCCACTGCACTCCAGCCTGGGCGACAGAGTGAGACTCCGCCTCAAAAACAAAACAAAACAAAACAAAACAAAAAAACAATTTCAAATGTGTTTCTCTGCATTTTCCTCTATACACACACATTTATACACATACACATAGTTTTAAAAATAGTTGTTTTCCTTTTTTTCTTTGAGACAGGATCTCGCTGTGTTGCCTAGGCTAGAGTACAGTATCACGATCTCAGCTCACTGCAACCTCCGCCTCCTGGGTTCAAGCGATTCTCCTGCCTCAGCCTCCCAAGTAGCTGGGACTACAGGCATGTGCCACCAGGCCCAGATAATTTTTTTTGTATTCTTAGTAGAGACAGGGTTTCACCACGTTGGCCAGGCTGGTCTCGAACTCCTGACCTCAGGTGATCTGCCTGCCTTGGCCTCCCAAAGTGCTAGGATTAAGGCATAAGCCACCACGCCCAGCCTATTTTCTTTTTTATATAAAAACAAAATGATGCCATGCTTGTTGCCCTGTAGATTTTTTTTTTAATTTACAATAACGTGAAGATTTTTTTCAGTTCAACTCTACATCACTCTTTTTAATTCCTGTATAAATTCCACATAATGCCAGATCGTAATGTCATAATACATTTAATTTTCCAGATTTTGCTACTCAAAACCAAAATAGCACTTGCTCGCAATGATAAGTTTAGTACCTGAGCTTTATAAAACCTGGTCTAGGTGTATTACAAAAAGGATGTTTGGAAGACTATTATGAACTTTATGTGACTCCTTCCACAATAATCACATTCCTTTACTGGAACTCACTCATTTCTAGTATTCAATGATGAATTGTGGCTCTATTTGTAGATGAATGGTGAAAAACAGAGACAGACATTCACGAGAAAAACAGAAAAATGTTAGAAAGATATGCCTTCATATACTTATCCAGAATAATTTCATGGGAGCTTCATTTCATCCAAAGACTTCTCCATTTAATCACAGATGAAAGGTATACATGAAAGAGGATGTCTCAAGATAATTCAAATACTTGCTTAGACCTGTGATATTTTAATATAACCTGGTTGAACATTGGGTAGAAAGCAATCTAACATTTTTCTAGGTTATTACATGTTACCTGAGGGTAGACATATTCACTTTGTACCAGTGGAGCTTATTTCATTTTAAGAAAAACAAATTGCTTATCAAGTAATGAATCCAAGAAAGGCAGCCATTCATGTATTTAAAAAATCTCAGTTAAAAAACCATCTGGCTATAAACTTCAGGAAATCTTCCTTATTAAATTATTGATACTATTTTATCCCTTGAATCAGCCTTTCAAGACATAATTCCATTCTGGGTTCAGTGGCTCATGCCTGTAATCACAACACTTTCGGAGGCTGAGGCAGGAGGATTGCTTGAGCCCAGGAGTTTGAGATTACAGTGAGCTATAATCAGTCACATCACTGTACTCCAGCCTCGGTCACAGAGCAATACACTGTCTCAAAGACAAAAAAGAAAGAAAAAAGAACTGCATTCCTAAATCAGGTTTATTCCATTCTCTATGGCTAATAGAATTCATCAGCCAGACACAGCACACATTTCTTCCCAATTGCTGTAGCTTTCCAGATCACTTTCCTCTTTGTTTTCCTCAAGCCTATGATCAATTTTTCAGAAATCTTGGAGTCTGGAAGTCCCATTCTTCCTTGCACACTTTTCACAGTGGTATACTAGCTTAGAGCCCAACCAGACATCTGGTAAGTCAGTGCTAGGACATAGGTGGGTGGTCCGTATATTTGGGATCAGTAGCAGTGCTAGATCTTTCCTGGAGATGCTTATAGGATGGGGGAGGAAGCCTTGCACAGGCTAAACAAATAAAATTAGGATCATTCAGGTACTTTCTTTGCATAGATTTGGAATGATAGGGCCAAGGGGCTATGAGATGAGACCATTTTTGCTGCAGAGATGTGCATTTTAAAATAGATTCTTGGGATGTGAGTTAAAGAAACCAACACCATCTAGTTTAAGCTAAAAAGGATGATTTATTATAAGGATACAAGTTTGTTTCATTGAAACTAAGAATGGGAGTAAGGTTGGGCCTCCAGAAGGGACCAGAACCAGTAACTTGGAAGCCAGAAAAATTCCTTTTTAAATTTATATTCTCTAATTCTCTCTCTTAATCTGTTTCATTCTTCCCTGTCTCTACCGATCAGCTTCCTCTCCTTCTCTTTGCCACAGCTTCTAATTTTATACACACTAGGTTCCAGTGGCCCATAAAAACCTACGTTCTGTTTCTATTTTTCTTTCCTTTTTTTTTTTGAGACGGAGTCTCGCTGTCGCCCAGGCTGGAATGCAATGGCGTGATCTCGGCTTACTGCAACCTCGTCCTCTCGGGTTTAAGTGATTCTCCTTCCTCAGCCTCCCGAGTAGCTAGGATTACAGGCGCCCACCACCACGCCTGGCTAATTTTTATATTTTTAGTAGAGACAGGGTTTCAACATATTGGCCAGGCTGGTCTCAAACCCATGACCTTGTGATCTGCCCGCCTTGGCCTCCCAAAGTGCTGGGATTACAGGCATGAGCCACCACACCCAGCCACATATGTTCTGTTTCTAATTCCTAGTTCCAACATCCTCCCGGAAAGAAAAACTAATTGGATCACGTTGAGTCAGGTAGCCCATCAGCCATGGGCCAGAGGACTATGGGTAGGAAGGAGAATTCTCAGAAAAAGGGAGATCAGATACTTAGAGACAACTTCAATAGCTTACTGATAGCTGATATTCCCCAGATGTATATTAAACATCAGTGTATAGAATCTTAGAAACTTAGGGCCCCAAGGAAACTTATTTAACAAATGAGAAAATTGAGGCTCACAGAAAGGGCAATGACTCATTCAATGTTACACAGGTAGTCAATGACAAGCCAGTCATTCTCCTGTTACCACTCTACTGCACAACTAGAGGCCACCAGGGGTGAATGACAATACTCATTTCACTATATGTTTGACAGCCAAAAGTAGTACAATTTAGGGAGGTCATGTTAATTTTATATAGAGAGTAGTATTTCATTGTTATATGTGTTATATGTGTTTTATTAATCTTTTTATTCAAGATGAAATATCAATATTGATTTCCCTTTATTGATTCTAAAAGTAAAATAAGCTTTTATTTAAAAAAAAAAATAAAATATACAGATGTCCAGAATTTGGAAAGTAGCAAGTGAAGTATCTCCAGAGAGGCACCATTAAGAATTTGGCATCTATTCCTCCTTTCCTTTTTTCATGCATTTATAACTGGGTGCTTGAAAGGACCCAATAAATAGCAGCCTTCTCTCTTGTGCAGGGTACTGAATTAATTGATAATTAAGACAAAAGAATGGCATAATAAGGCAAAAATATTCCTTTTATTAATAATAAAGATGTGTTAGAGAATGCAGATTAGTGTGAGGGCCAAATGGGACTGCTAGATGAACCCCAGAAATAGTCAAATTTTTAATCCCAGTGTCTGGCAAGAAAGGCAGTGTTGAATAGAAAAGGACTATTATTCCCAGCAGAAAGCTTAATTCCAGGAGGAAAAGAGGCAGTGCTGAGCCAAGTATTAGTCATTTATTCTTACCCAAGTTGCCAATCAAATAAGTCCCTAAAACCTCCTGAAGCAGAGTGAATACAGGGGTACGGCAAAGTTAAGGGTGTGACTCCAAGTTCCCTTCGCATGCAAGAGAGCATCAGAGAGAAGATGCATTTTTCTGTAAATATGTATATAGTTTTTAAAAGATCATACTGGTCTTACTTTCTGTAACTTGCTTTTTTTCACATAAATATAAATCCATTTAATTATTTGTATTAGTATTTCATGATATAGCTATAGTTTAATTTATTTAACTAGTTCTCCACTAATAGACAATAAAGATTTTTTCAAATTTTTACTACCATGTAAGTTACCATGTAAGTCCAGTTATTACCTCAGGATAATTTTCAAAAAATAGAATTACTAGGTATAAAATATATACATTAAACTTCTTGTATATATTTCAAAATTGGCCTCTGGCAATGCAATATACTCTTGCCAAAAGTTTATGAGAATTTCTTCTACACCTTGCCCAACGCTGGATCTTAAGAATCTTTCTTATCTTTGAAAACATGATAATCAAAGATTATGATTTAATTTGCATTTCTTTACCATAAAAATGCACATTTTTTCCATCTCTTCCATCAAAAGATTATGAATTGACTGATCTGACTTATGGTGTCAACTATTTACCAGAATACAAGGTGCCTTTAAGTATCTGAGCAGCAAATTTGGCTTTAAAATAGTGTGAAAAATTGATAGTATTATTTGGCCCAGTGGATATATTAGATAGATTACAATGTGTGATCTCAGAATCAATGTTCAGTCCATATATTCATGCAATGGATAATTACTGTAATAAATGCAGACTTGACATTTCAGTAGACGGAACATAGTGCATTAGGCCTGTGTCCCAGAGGACTTGCTGGATCAGGAGCTTAGAAACTATCAAGCACAGTAGGCCAAATGCCTTGGCTCTAGAGCTCCACCCTTCAGTCCTCATAATGGCCAAATAGGAGGGTGCAAGATTTTGTCGTCCATACTTTTTGGAAAAGGAGCCAACATGTCATTGTTTTTAGTTCCCTGGGTACCTTAATAGAAGTATAATTAACTTCCCATATAGCAGACCTCAAGCCTGCTTTACAGAGTCTTAGATCTATTGAAAGAGTTGGTAATGCAAGTTAATAATACCAACAAAGTAAATTTTGACACTAATGTCTAATGGTATATAGAAAAGATAATTGAGTTGAAATAATTAGTATCTATAAAGGGCTTAGATCAGGGTCAGGCTCAGAGGAAGCACTAAATAAATATAAGCCATTTTTTAAAAGTTGACAGTATGGCACATGAACCCATTTTGAATGATCGAGGATCAATTTCTGTTTCTTTCTTTTTCTTCTCTTCCCTTCTCCTCCCAGTTCCCCAATTCATCCTCTTTCCTATACTTTTGCTCTTCTCCACTGATTCTTTCTACCCACCTCACCATTTTTTTTCTCTCTTTATGATTCTTTTTCTTCACCTTCTTCCCATACTATCCTTATTTAATGTCTTTGTAATCTACTCATCTCCAGTGAGAGTCAGGTTATGATGGAAATTCCCAATAACAACTAAGAAAATCAACAATTAAAAAAATTAAAATCTACTTAACATTTAATTAGGAAACAATTTAATTTTTCCAATTCAAGGCATTTCATATGGGCCATATGGAACCATAAGTTTACTCTTTTCTGATGGTATTTGTATGCCTTAAAAGTAAGTTGATCATTTTTTCTCTTCCATTTTTAGAGTTTATACTGGATACTTTCAAAGTTACTTTTATTGTAAGAAAACATGTGTTGGCTGGGTGCAGTAGCTCATGCCTGTAATCCCGGCACTTTGGGAGGCCAAGGCAGGTGGATCACCTGAGGTCAGGAGTTCCAGACCAGCCTGGCCAACCTGATGAAACCCCTTCTCTACTAAAAATACAAAAAATTAACCAGGCATGGTGGCAGGTGCCTGTAATCCCAGCTACTTGGGAGGTTGAGGCAGGAGAATTGCTTGAACCCGGGAGGCAGAGGTTGTGGTGAGCCGAGATCACACCATTACACCCCAGCCTGGGCAACAAGAGTGAAACTCCATCTTAAAAAAAAAAAAAAAAGAAAAAAGAAAACATGTGCATCTTAGGCTACTGAAAAGAGAAAGGAAAAGTGTCTACAGAAACTTGATTGCTTGCAGAGATGACTGTTCCCTCCTAATTAAGAAAATAAACATCACATAATTTTATTTCTTTTCACTTCTTTCCCTGTCTCTTTGCTTGTCTGAGGAGTCAGTGAGAACACAGAGGGCTAAAAGAAGAAAACTTAGAAATACAGGTAGGTTGAAGGCAGACTTTAAAGAGTTTTTACCCATACTATACAAAACCCAAAAATATCAGTTGGATTACATAGATAAATATAAATTAAACCATAAAGAACTAGAGTAAAACAAAAGTGTATGTCCGTTATGGGAGAAAGACTTTCTAAGCTTAAAGGCAGTAAATTAAAGCACAAAGAATGGAATAGATTTGATTACATAAATTTATTTTATATCCTAAAGTTAAAAGGCAAAACATTGCAAAAATATTAACAGAAAGTACAATAAAAGATAATTTGAATTATATAAAGAAATCATACAAATTGATAAGAAAAATACTCAAGTTCCAAGTCATGTGAACAAATGATTCACCAATGAATTTTTAAATGTTGAGGAAAATGTTCAACTGTTCAACTTCATTAGTAATCAAAAGTAGAAACTTGAAACAATTAGATACCATTTGTTACTTGTTACATTATTAAGAAGTTTTAAAATTCCAGTTTTAGTTCTTATAAAGATGTGCAGTAACATTTTCTCTTCACTCCTTTTTCCATTCTTGGGGAGCTCTGATGACTTGATGTTTCCAGCCTTTCTATACCGGATCCCTCTTTTTTAGGGGAAAAGATTTACCTGGTAAATGAACTGAAAGGCTACACTGGGCATGCATAAATCATTCCTGTTCTCTTTTCTTCCTCTTGGATCAAACTCCTACACCCGGAATGAGCATATAGCTAACTGAAAATAAGCCCAGCACAGAAAACAAATATACGTATATTCATTACTTGTATTGAAATATTAGAGAAGTCAAGTCATGGAGGTCAAAAAGACATGGTTGGTTGCCAGTGACTGCTGCAGAAGAAAGAAATGGGGAACTTATGATTTTAATGGGTACAGTGTTTTTTTAATTTCACAAGATGACAAAGAGTTTATGGGGATAATGGTGTAATGGCTCGCACGGTACAACATAATACATACCGTTCATAACTACTGAACGTATAACATTAAAATTGGCTGTAAGATGGTTACATGCTATGTGTAATTTTGCCTGCCAAAAAATATGAAAAAGATATATGCCAAATAAATTCAAGATGAAGCTAAAACACATAACCAGGAGACAGACAGGAGAGAGAGAGGAGAAGAGAGAGAGAGAGACAAAATAAATATTAACATTAAGAGCAAATGTGGCTGTTAGCAGTTTAGATTAGTTTTAGGTTAGCGTATTTTTTAAAGATTCAAAATAAAAGTGACTTAAATTGATAGCCAATTTATATTCCTCACATAAAGAAGGCCTGGATGTAGGACCGCAGGGCCTGTTGGAGGTAGCTTTACTGTGAGTACGGTGACATTAAGGATCTAGGGCTCATATCTTCTGTTTCTGCACCCTTAGGCCGTGGAACATTATCAGTCTCGCTCATAGGTTTTAATTATGGCTGCTTTTAGATCTCCAGCCATTTCAGGAGCAGGAAACAAGAGAGAGACAGTCTTTTTAGTTTTCCGAATTCCCACACTACATTTCCTGTTTATTTCTCACTGGCGTCAAATAGGACAACAAAAAATTACAACTATGCTCCCATGGTCACAACCTGATGCAAAATGTGAGCCATCAGAAAATAATCCGTTCTCTATTCTAAGAGGAACAGAATATTGGAGTTAATAGCTTCTGGGCACAAAATGGCGTGAATTTTAAAACATAATCTCAAAGTGGGGGAAAAATTTTATTAAGCAATAACAGAATACTAAGACAGTATGGAAGAGAAAGATGCTTTATGTTGCCAATATATAATTTTAAAAATTGCCCATTAAAAAATTACATGATAAGTCAAATTATAAATTTATCTTTAATTTTAAAAATAAAATTATATAAATTATAAATCTACTTTATAAATAAGTCAAATTATAAACATATATAAATTCTGTATTTTATATCAGAGACTAATATTCTATACATATAATAACTCCTAGAAATTTATAAAGAAAAAGCACAAAAGAAATATAAAAGGTAACAGCAAATGCAAGAAGAAGTAAATTCGTCAAGAATGTTTATATGAATAAATCAAAACTACTCACTATATAATATAAAGTATTATTACAATCTGTCATATGATTAAAATATTATATATGAAATCTTTAATATAAAATAAAACACGTTTGACAGTCCTTTAGAAACTAACAGCCAAAAAATGAATTTAGCTGCCTAGAAATGGGAAAAGTATACTTAAAAAAAAAAACAACACAAAATTTTCCGGGCGTGGTGGCTCATGCCTGTAATCTCAGCACTTTGAGAGGCCAAGGTGGGTGGATCACTTGAGGCCAGGAGTTCAAGACCAGCCTGGGCAACATGGCAAAAACCCTCTTTACTGAAAATACAAAAATTAGCTGGGTGTGGTGGCCCACACCTGTAATCCCAGCTACCTGGGAGGCTGAGGCACAAGAATCACCTGAACCTGGAACCTGGGAGGTGGAGGTTGCAGTGAGCTGAGATTGTGCCACTGCACTCCAGCCTGAGTGAGACAGTAAGACCCTGTCTCAAAAAAGAGAAGAAAAATTATTTGGAAAAAATTAAATAAACCCAGGCCAGGTTATAAGACCTATATACACTGGAGCAGTGGTTGTTAGTCCTGGCTAAACCTAGAGTTACAGAGTTGCCACATTTAACAAATGAAACATAAGATGTCCAGTTAAATTTGAATTTCAAATAAATAGCAAATAACTTTTTACTTTAAGTATGCCTCGTGCAATATCTCCTATACAATATTTGGGACATACTTATATGAAAATATTATTTGTTTTCTCTACAATTGACATCTAACGGATATCTTACACTTTATGTGACAATGCCCGGGCTCTACTACAAGCCAAATAAATCAGAATCTCTGGGGTTGTGGCTTGGGCATTGTTTTGAAAAATTCCCCAGGTTAGAATCACTCAGTGCATAGCTAGGATTGAGAACCATTGCTCTAGAAAATGATAATTTTAGATGAATTGATTAGGGTAAATTGGCATCAGGAGAATTGACTTTAGGTGAATTGGTACCAAGGTGAACTAAATTCCTGTCATCATCTTAGCATGCTATTTAACAAAAGGTTGTTCATCCCTCTTGGTATACACATCATGTCCTTCTAGGAACCTAATCCATTTTGTAATCATTACTTACAGCATCCCACTTTGAATTTGGCATCTACCTCTGGTTGCCTTCTTTGCATAAGTGAGGTCTCTTCTGAGAGCAGCTTGCCTGTCTTGCGTGTTAGCCAAGGCCTGGAATTGAAGATGTGAACATGCTTATCTTGAAGGTTAAAGTTGAAGCACCCTGGTTTCAAATCAGCAATGACTTGGAAATCCCTTTTAATGCTTTCAGGCAGTTTTATTTTTCACTTGCATAGATGAGGAAATTGTAAGTAAGAATAATTTGATGACTTTTAGGTGTTAGGGACATAACCAAAGGCAAATTCAAGTATCTTAACCCTTAATTAATTAAGTTGGTTTAAGAAAAGATACTATGGTCTCCAATTTTGGTAAGTGTTGTTTATAAAAACAGATCAACAAACTTACATCTCCACACTTCTTTCAAAACAAAATGTCACCTTGGAGCACTTCTTTCTTCTTCTATGCAGCTAAAGTGCTATCTCTCTCCTCATCAGCTCCAAATGACCACTGTGGCAGAGAAGAATGGGCTGTTATTTGATGCCAAATTGAATCTGCAGAGACTCAGTGAACTAAGACCAGGGAGTTATTACAGTGATTCAGTATGTGTGTGTCTATTTGTGATTTTTAACACTGATAGTAAGCAAGGCTTACTTTTAATTTCCTCTTAAATATTAGGATGTTTCAAAATGTCCACAGTTACTGATTAGGCCATTGTGTTTCTGATCTTGGTGATAAAAGTAGTGAATTTTAAACTTCAAAAAAAATTCATTTGGGAGGTTCTAGCTGAACTTTCCATATTTCAAGAGTACCCAACCTAGCCATAGGAAAACAGGAATATTCTTCAGCTCAGTGCTAAATTTCGGTCATGCTTATTGCCCTTTGGTTTTCTCAGGCTACTGCCCCATGTGAGAGCTAGCAGTATCAGCAGCACAACTATCATCCCAATATTCTGATCATCTGAGAAGCATGGGCTTCAGGAATAAATTTGTTTTCAAAAAGGGTACAAAGCCAGAAACTTGATTCCTCCATTTATGGATAACATCCAAGATAGATGGAAAGAAACTCACACCAGACAGCAACTGCCTTGTCTCTGGTCTCCGTATCTGCATTGGCACAGGTCAAACACAGTCTCTATGTGCCCCCGGGCTTAAAGGAAAGCATCAGTTTTAGCTAAGCGAGAGCCCCAGAATTCTTTATATTTGTGATACAATCCAAATCCTTCACCCCTAACTTATGGCCTTACCATCACCATGTGACCATCAACATTAAGGTCATGGTTTACGCTAGTTTCCAAAAGTTCAGAACTCCCTGACCATCTCCTTTCACTCAGAGAGTAAATCCCATGTTGTTCTGTAGACTTTTTTTTTTTTAAACACTATTTCTGTCTTTCCTTAACTTCTGAAGTCTTTGTATTATGCCCTGTGGTCAGTCATCAGCAAAATTCCCTATGTCCACAGCCTCTTTTCTGAAAATTTGCTTCCTTTTTTTAAACTGAACACTGGTTCTCCCTAAGGAGATTATTTCCATTATTCTTCTCAAAATGTAGCTGTGATTTTTTCCTTAGCCTTTAAAACACTGGGCCTAGAAATAAGAAATTATCTTCCCTGCTCCTTCCAGATCACCCTACCACTTGCCACTTCCATATCACCCTACCTTGCCACTTGCAGATCTCCCTACCTCCTTTCTGCCTAACAACATTCAGCTTAGAATCTCAAGTCATCAAATTTTAACACCCACTACCTCTCCTTGTAGCAGTCATCTCCTGATCCCATGTCACTCACTGTCATTTCTTGATGATTTTAACTGCTGGCTCATCATCTTCTCCAGTACTATTCTAAACATAATACTTGGTGATTTCCATATCCACATAGATGTTTCTTTTAACAGTCTACCTTCTCCATTTCTTGACCTTCTCTCCTTGAATTACCCAGTACTCTACTCACCTCAGCTACCTACTCCCATCTAAGGTCAAATATCTTTATGTTATCAGTGACTGCAACACTTTCCTAATTTCTAAGTATCAATTTCAAGCATCAAACTTTCTAATTGCCCCCTACAATTTTCCCAGTTTACTCCCTCTAAGACCCTAACTTGGAAAATAATGCCAACCATTTCAATACATAAAATCTATTAGTCCTGCTATCTTTTCATCTTCCCCACCGCTTCATGTCCTAATTCTTCTTATCCAGTGAAAAGTCTGCAGTCAAGCATTGTAATCACTCTATTTTATATACCTTAAAATCCATGACCCTCCCTCACTTTCATATACTTGCTTATAAAAATCTGAAGTTTCATAAATCAAAAACTAGATTTATAAATTCAAAGACTTGTAAACCTAAAACTTTGCCCACATCAGGCTTGTATTCACATATGTTAATGTAACAGGAGAAAAACATCACCATATTGCTAGCTGTTCTCATTTTATATTTGTAATTACAAATCTCAAGTGGCCCTTAATGTTGTCTGGCAATTATATAGTATTTTCCTAGCCCATTTACTCTCTAATCTGCATTCATCCTACCTTGACTGATTCCTACGTTCTGGTCTCTTTCCAACTTTCAGCACTCCTCCCACTCCTCCACCAGTAGAACATCTAACTTTGAATAAATTTGATAAGTGAAATGATCATAGGAGCTGCCCATAAGTTTTTATCTTGTTGCCCTACTGACCTGCCTTTGTTCTCTTATACTCTATGTTATGTTCTGTGACTACTAGATGAACTCTCTGTGTCATGTACTCAAGGACATTGCTTTCTACCACCACTGTATTATCAATTTTCTCTTTTCTACTGGATCTTTACCATCACCATACAAGCATGTTGTTATTTCTCACATCTTAAAATAACTATTTATTGACCTCGTTTCTCCTTTCAGCTACTGAACATTTCTCTCTTCTTTATACAAAAAATTCCTTGAAAGTGTTCCCTATACTGACTATCTCCAATTCCTCCTCTAATTTATTTTTTATAGTTTTAAAATTATTATATTACATTATATCATATTATATTTTTGAGACAGAGTCTTTCTTTGTTGCCTAGACTGGGTGCAGTGGTGTGATCTTGGCTTACTGCAACCTCTACCTCCCAGGTTCAAGTGATTCTCATGCCTCAGCCTCCCGAGTACTGGGATTATGGATGCACACCACCATGTCTGGCTTATTTTTGTGTTTTTAGTAGAGATGAGGTTTCACCATGTTGGCCAAGCTGGTCTTGAACTCCTGGCCTCAAGTGATCCACCTGCCTGAGCCTCCTAAAGTGCTGAGATTACAGGTGTGAGCCACTGCAACCAGCCCGAGTTTTAAGATAATTATATTTAAACAATTAGTACTCATAGCTACTTGGCTGTAGGTTCAGATGACTTCATTTGAAACCACTATTCTTCATTTTAGAAATTAGCACTTGTCCTGAAGAGATCATTGCAATGCTCAATTTTTTTTTTTTTTTTTTTTTTTTTTTTTTTTTTGAGACGGAGTCTCGCTCTGTCGCCCAGGCTGGAGTGCAGTGGCCGGATCTCAGCTCACTGCAAGCTCCGCCTCCCGGGTTCACGCCATTCTCCTGCCTCAGCCTCCCGAGTAGCTGGGACTACAGGCGCCCACCAGGTCGCCCGGCTAGTTTTTTGTATTTTTTAGTAGAGACGGGGTTTCACCATCTTAGCCAGGATGGTCTCGATCTCCTGACCTCGTGATCCGCCCGTCTCGGCCTCCCAAAGTGCTGGGATTACAGGCTTGAGCCACCGCGCCCGGCCTCAATTTTATTTTTTTAAAAAAGTTTAAACCTATAGAAAAGTTGACAGAATAGTAAAATAAACCTCTGTATTCCTTTCATCAAGATTCACCATTTAACATTGGCCACATTTGCTTCTCTCTTTCTCTCTCCCTTACCCTTTCCTTCCCTCTTTCCCTTTCCATCCTTCATTCTCTTCCTTCCTCTCTGTGTAATTTTTGGTGTACCATTTCAAAATATGTTTTGGACATGACACATCACTGCTAAATAAAGCAGCATACACTTCCTGAGAATAGGACATTCTCCTATTCTCCTACATAATCATGATGGCATTTTCTCTTTTATTTATGTTTCATTTATTTATTTACTTATTTATTTAAGACAGAGTCTCGTTCTGTCACCCAGGCTGGAGTGCAGTGGCATGATCTCAGCTCACTGCAACCTCAGCTTCCCGGATTCAAGTGATTCTCCTGCCTCAGCCTCCCGAGTAGCTGAGATTATAGGCGCCCACCACTATGCCTGGCTAATTTTTGTAGTTTTTTAGTAGAGACGGGGTTTCACTATGTTGGCCAGGCTGGTCTTGAACTCCCCACCTCAGATGATCTGCCTGCCTTGGCCTCCCAAAGTGCTGGGATTACAGGTGTGAGCTATCATGCCTGGCCTGTATTTGATTTTTTTCTAGATTCTCCGTATAAGTGAGATCATGCAGTATTTCTCCTTCTGTATCTGGCTTATTTCACTTAGCACAATGTCCCATAGTTTCATCCATGTTGTTGTAAATGGCAGTATCTCCTTCTTAGGATGGCTATTATCCAATAGACAAGAGATAGCAAGTGTTGGTAAGAATTTAGAGAAAAAGGGACACTTGGACACTGTTGGTGGGAATGTAAATTGGTATAGCCATTAAAGAAAACGGTAGGGATGTTCCTCAAAAAATTAAAAATAGAACTGCCATATGATCCAGCAATTCTTCTCCTGGATGTATACCTAAAGAAAATAAAATCATAACCTCATAGAGATATCTGCACTCCCATGTTCATTGCAGCATTATTCATAAGAGCCAAAGTATGGAAACAACTCAATTTTCCATTGACCGATGAACAAACAAAGAAATCGTGATACGAATATATGCCATGGGCTATTATTCAGCCTTAAAAAGGAGATACTGCCTAAAGTGTAATCTTTAGACTTGCTTTAGTGTATGGTCTGTTGGTGGTAAACTTGTCTTTTGGAGTCTGAAAATGTCTTTACTTCATATTTGCTTTTGAGAATTTATTTTTATTTTTAATTTTTTTTGAGACGGAGTTTGGCTCTTGTTGCCCAGGCTGGAGTGCAATGGCTGGGCTCACGGCAATCTCCGCCTCCTGGGTTCAAGCGATTTTCCTGCTTCAGCCTCTCAAATAACTGGGATTACAGGCATGCACCATCACGCCCAGCTAATTTTGTATTTTTAGTGGAGACGGGGTTTCTCCATGTTTATGCTAGGCTTTGAATTCTAGATTAACTTTATTTTATATCAGAACATTGACAATATCATTCCATTGTCTTAACGTTCCTCTTTTGCTGCTGAGTTCATTCTCAGTCTGTCACTACTTTATTTACTATTTATTTATTTATTTTTGAGACACAGTCTTACTCTGTCACCCAGGCTGGAGTTCAGTGGTGCAATCTCTGCTCACTGCAATCTCCACCTCCCAGGCTCAAACGATTCTTTTGCCTTAGCCTTCCAAGTAGCTGGGATGACAGGCACTGGCCACCACACCTGGCTAATCTTTGTATTTTTGGTAGAGACGGGGTTTCACCATGTTGGCCAGGCTGGTCTTGGACTCCTGACCTCAAGCGATCCACCCACCTCTGCCTCCCAAAGTGTTGGGATTACAGGCATGAGCCACAGTGCCCATCCTATTTTTTAATTTTAAAAAAAATTTACCTTTCCTGTGGTGCTGAAGCCTGTCACTACTTTAAAATAAATCTCTCTTCTATATCTATTTTAAGATAATCTTTCTCATCTTCACTGTCCTGCAGTTATACTATGGTGTACGTATGTGTTTGTTTTTATTTTATATGAGATGCACTTGGTTTCTGAATTTGTGATTTGGTATTATGAAAAATTCTAATGAATTATCTCTTTAAATATTGCCTCTACTCCTCTTTTACACTTCAGAGACTGCAATTATACCTATGTTTATCATTTCACTCCATTTTCTATGTCTTTTAAACCCTTTTTATAATCTCTATCTCTTTTCTGTCTTACAGTCTGCTTGTCTTCTAGTCTATTATTCTTTTTCATTCATGTCTGATTTGTTCTTAAACCTACTAACTGAATTTTAAACTTTTATTCATTACATTTTTGTATTGGTAGAAGTTTTATGTGTTCTTCATCCAAATATGCTTGCTCATTCCTCCATGATGTTTTTCCCTCTGCTTATTTTCAAACTTGTCTTCTATTTCTTTAAATATATTAAATATAATCTTTTTATATTGTATTCAATAATTTCATTATCTGAAGTCACTGTATGCCTGCTTCAGTTGTTTTTATTTCTGCTGGATCTCAATCTAGTATCTTGTTACATTGTTTTTTTTATGGTAAATCGCCCACTTTCCTTAGAATTCTATATTTAGAAATTATTTGAAGCCTGGGATAAAGGTGGATTATTCTAGAGATTATATGTATTTACTTTGTCCAGGCTCCAGGGGTACTAGAAATTTGAGATCAACATAAAATTATATTTTCAACTTGAAGTTTTGTTTCTGTTTCCCAACTATCCATGTCCACTGAATACAAGCTTCAAAACTACATGAGAATAAATAATATACCTTTTATGTACCCACAAAATAAAAAATTTAAAAAATAAGATAAAATATTTCAATTAAGAAAAAAAAAAAAACAAAAAACTGCATGAAAACCAGAAGTGGTTTCAGATCCCTAGTGGTGATTCCTATTCTCCACCATCCTGCCCCTACAGTTAGTCTCAGGAACAGTCAGGTTTTTCAGTTAGGGTTTTTTGGTAGTCCCTGGGTGGAAGTCATATCTAGTTCACTTAACACTAAGCTGTATTTATCTCAGGGTCTCTCCTTTGATGAAGGAGAATCTCCTACTAGACTTCCTACACTAGTTGATTCGAAATCTTTTCACTTGGTGTTTGTGCTCAGTTAGGATGAGAAAACTGAAGCTCAATTACTGAACACTGGAGACGAACGGATATGAACCAATTACTGATACATGCAGTAAGGTGGATGAATCTCAAAGCATTATGCTAAATGAAAAATGCTAGCTGCAAAAGGGTACCTACTATATGACTCCATTTAAACAGGGATAGAAATCAGATCAGTTTTATCAGAAGCTGCAGGTGAGGTAAAGTATTACATACAAAGAGTCATGAAAGAACTTTTTGGGGTAATGAAAATATGTATTTTTATTGTGGTGGTAGTTAAATGACTATGTATGTTTGTCAAAACTTGTCAGACTGTACCCCTTAAAATAATGAGTTTTATTGCATGGAAATTATATCTTCATATACTCAAATGTAAATGAAACAAACTGAATACACACATACACGTACATGTGCACATACCTGAAATTCAAATGTATCCAGTCCTATAAACATCCCAGTTGGTATCAGCGGTCTGATGATCTCTCCGGTTCCTAGAAAGCAGAAATGTTTGTCAATCATTCATTACTGTATCCCCAATACCTAGAACGATCCTATCATAGGTCCTTTATAAATATTTATTGACTAAACAAACGGATTTCTAAGCAGTGGCCCTCAAACTTTTAAAGATCAAAAACACTTTGAGACCAGGTGTGGTAGTTCACGACTATAATCCCAACACTTTGGGAGGCCAAGACAGGAGGATCACTTGAGGCCAGAAGTTCAAGACCAGGCTGGGCAACACAGTGAGACCCTGTCTCTACCAAAAAAAAAAAAAAAAAAAAAAAATTAGCCAGGTCTGATGGCACGCACTTGTAGTCATAGCTACTTGGGAGACTGAGGCAGGAGGTTTGCTTGAGCCCAGGAGTTCTAGGCTGCTGAGCCATGCATGCCTACTGCACTTCAACCTGCGGCCAACAAAATGAGACCCCTATCTCAAAAAAAAAAAAAAAAAAAAAAAAGAAAGAAGCAAAAGAAAGAAAGAAAAAGAAAAAATGAGAACAAGGATATTATATGAGAAAAGCACGTAGACTTGAGTTCGATCTGATTTCCAGGATTTTTTGTTTTGCTAACTTGGGTGTAATATTGGACATTCTATCTATTACTCGGTCTCAGTTTCGCGTTACTATATAAATCCTTAAAACCTTTATATTGGATATCTCTTCATTTCGCCACAGAAAAAAATGTATAATTAAACTCTGCCATAACACTTAATTTACCTGACTTATCATGTACCTACTGTCACACAGTCAGTTGAGTTTTCTGAGGGATAATAAGCAGGCGAGGAATCATTTTTTTTTTTTTTCAAAAAAAGGTTAAGGGTTTGGTTGGAATTTCTTTTCAGTTTATTAAATCTTAGAAAAAAAACAAAGGGATTGCAATTTTTTCAGTGTTGATACTCAGAGCCATTATTAGAAATAAAAGCATCACTTATTAATATTCCTTGCATAAAATATTTTATTCATCGATGAATCTCGTATTATGATTGGAATAAGAGAAATGCTAATCTGGTACAGAAACCCGGCTTAGCGCGTCGATGAGAGTGAGAGTAATGGAAGGACCATTGAGTGGTACAGTGGTTAGGCAATCTTGAAGGAGTGTAGAGATATAATATTTAAAATGTTCCAAAATTATCTGAAAAGAAGTTTTCAAGATAATATGCTAAAACTGATTACTCACCTTGAATGATAGTGCGATATCTGTATTACCTAAAATCTTTCTAATTATTATATATTACATCTATTTATAATTCTATATATCATATATTTTATAATTTATATATTATATAATAAGTTAGAGAAAATATTAGCTAATAGATAAGCACTATCATAATATTTATTAGCT
Organism: Rhinopithecus bieti; assembly: GCF_001698545.2. Classification (NCBI taxonomy): domain Eukaryota; kingdom Metazoa; phylum Chordata; class Mammalia; order Primates; family Cercopithecidae; genus Rhinopithecus; species Rhinopithecus bieti. The sequence goes on from NW_016805589.1 coordinate 325,531, forward strand.
AATGAATACTGATTACTACATAAAAATAAATAGCCTTTATAGGCAAAAAATAAAATTTGACAGTGAATAATCAATTTTTAAGGTGGTTTGAAGGTCACTAAGACGTATTAAGGCAAGTCACCCTAAAGGAGAGAAAAATAATGATAAATTTTATTCCCTTTCCCACAGTGTTCTTCAAATGCACTATCCTTTCATTGCTTCTAAATCTTTGTACTAGCTTTTTACAATTGTTTTCCTTCCTCTTTGATAACTGTTCATCTTTCAGAGCCCAGCCTTTCCCAGCCTCCCATCTCCCATCTGTAGTTTTGAGTTCTTCTATTACCCTGTATTCTTATCCTGGCGGTCTGTAATATATTTGTTGTAACAATTTTTTTGTCTGTCTTACCATTAGGATCTAAGTTTTGTGAGGCTAGGATGGGATCCATCTCATTCGACATTACATTTTCTGACTCCAGGAGAGGCCAAACATAGAAGATGCCTAATAATATTTAGTAACTGAATGACTATAGTGGTGATCGAGGGTTAGGTAAAAACCAATCTTTAGAAGAGAAGTCCCTTGATTGTACAATGCTGTGAAAAAGAGCTGGCTCAGGTGACAGTATTCTAAAGCTCCTTTACTGGGCTCATAGAATGGACATGAGCTTTGTAGAGGTGGACAGTTTGCAAGATTAGGAGACCTAGTAATTACAACAATTATTGGAAACAGCCTCATCTTGGTACAAACACAAATAATACAAATAACTCACTTGCAAACATCAATGCATCACATGGAGTCCTCAGAAACATAGGATGTTCAACAAGAGCTCTTTATGAAGAAAGCTTATTTTTCTATTTTGAGGTCCAGAGTAGGTATTTGTAATATCTCAGAAGAAGGGAAGAATTTAAAACTATTATCTTCATTATTATAAATCATAGAATTAGACAGTATCTTCAGAGCTATGAAGAAATCACGACTCAGTATTCCCTTTAGGCAGCCATCATTACAGTAAAACAATCTATATACTTTGATCTACTAATATTAAGAAATTGTGAATTTAGAAGTTAATTAATTATATGCATATAGACCATCAATCTTAGCAATTCATATGACCTCTACTTTGAGTAGCATTATTTAAAATGAACTCAAGCTCTGTAATATTTTCATAATGGATTATCATATTAGATCAGGTTTTTATTTTACTACTTCATTGAATCTGCTCTGCCAAGGTCACAAGAGGCTTCCATCTTTCTATCTCAAGTCCCATTTTACTAAACTAAAGCAGTATTTCCTTTCTCCTTCTTAAAACAGTTTCTCCACATGGCTCTCAGGGGACATTCTTTCCTGAATTTCCTCCTACCACACTGGTCATTCCCTCCTTCAGTCTCCTTTGCTGGCTTCTTTGAACCATTTTCTAGACCTCTAAAGCTGATGTGTATTAGGATTCACCATCTTCTCTATCTACATGAATTTTTCAGGTGACCTCACTTCATTGCTTTATAGTTTTCCCAATCTTTACTTTCAAATTCATATTTGTAGATATGGTATCTCCTCTAAGTCCCCAGATCCAAATATTCATTTGCCCACTTGATATGACTTAGATATTTAACAAGCATTTCAAATTTAGCATGTCCAAAATAAAATTGTTGATTTTTCCATTCCGAAACTAACCCTAACTTTCCCCATGTTAGTAATGACACCACCAATCACTAAGATACTCAAAACAGAGAGCATTCTTTCCTTTATTATTTCATTTTCCATTAAATCCATCACGAAATCATGCCAATTTTTTTAAAAAAATTATGCTCCAAACCCAACCAATTTTTTTAACTTCAGCACTCCCACCCTTGTATAAACTACTGATTATCACCTTATGATAGTGCATATCTGTATTACCTAATATTTCTCTAATTATTATATATTATAATATATAATATATATTTGGCCTGCATTATTGCCATGACCTTCTAATGAATTTCCCTTCTTCTACTCATATAACAGCTAGACTTGTCTTTTCATAATGTAAGTCAAATCTCCATTCAAAACCCTTAATTGGTTTCTTATCATCCCCTTTCTCCTTTATAACGTTTGCCACTATTTCATATAATATTGTGTATCTATTTGTGGACTCCCTTAAAGGCAGGTGTTCCCTAATAATTCATACCATATATTATTCATGCTTTTGCCCAGAGTCTAGTGTCTGGCACTTCGTAGGTGCTCAATAAATATCTGCTGAATAAATGAATAAATTACCAAGTATTTTATATTTTCTGGTATCTGGTATTACAACCTGGCAAAAGAGAAATAAGCAATGATTATTTGATGACCAATAACTGTTTTTCTAGCTACATCATAGTATCATACTTAGAGCCCCATGTACCATATTTTTTCTCATGTGACTGTAACAAATTCCAACTGTTTATTCTAGATTACTTTTGCTTCAGCTGCATAAGTCTTGTGATGTGCTATTTTCCATGAAGTGGCAATTTATGAATTATCCTTTTAACTCCAATAAAACATAAAGTTATATTATGAAGATATATATATATATATATATACACATATATGAAGATATATATAGTGGAGTGTAAATTTTTACAATCAATTTACAGATATAGGCCTATGTGACATATATGGGCCTATATCTGTAGGCATGATTTTTTATAGTGAGTTACTATGATGGAGAACTTGAAAAAAATCTATGCTAATATCTCTTCAGAAATTTCTCTACTACTGAGACATAATATTTATTTTTATATGAGCAAGAATGATAAAAAGCAAATAGGGCTGTTAAGTATCAAAGCAGAGGCTAAACGTTAATAATTTACTTATTATTTCCACAAATACCTACTGAACCCCTACAATGTGCCAGGTATCATGCTAAGCACCAGGAAAACAGAAGAGAACAGGACAGATAGGGTCTCTGCTCTCACTAGAATTTACATTAGAGTGGAGAAGTTAGACAGTGAACAAGTAAACAAATATATACAAAAGTATTTGAAATTGTGATTAGTAGGCCGGGTGTGGTGGCTCATGCCTGTAATCCCAGCACTTTGGGAGGCTGAGGCGGGTGGATCACGAGGTCAGGAGATGGAGACCATCCTGGCTAACACGGTGAAACCCCGCCTCTACTAAAAATACAAAAAATTAGCTGGGCGTGGTGGCAGGAGCCTGTAGTCCCAGCTACTCGGGAGGCTGAGGCAGGAGAATGGCATGAACCTGGGAGGCGGAGCTTGCAGCGAGCCGAGATCGCGCCACTGCACTCCAGCCTGGGCGACAGAGAGAGACTCTGCCTCAAAAATAAATAATAAATAAATAAATAAATAAATAAAATTGTGATTAGTGCTCTACTGAAATAAGCATAATGCTGTAATCAATAAAAGAAGTGCACTGTGGCAGGTAGAATAATGTCCCCCTTAAAGACGCCTACATCCTGGTCCTGACGCCGGTGAATATATTACATAGCAAGGGGAAATTAACATTATGACAATTTGTCACAGCAGCAAATAGAAAAATAACACAGAGATTTTAGATGGGAGTCAAAGATAGCTTCTTTAAAGAGATGTCATTAATCTGAGTTGATAGATTAGAAGGAACATGTCATGCAAAGAGCTGGTGATAACCCATTCCAGGTAAAGAAAACAGCAAGCTCAAGGGCCCCAAGACTGAAAAGAGATTAATTAATGTTCTAGGAACTGTTGGAAGGTCAGAGTAATTCACGTGTGGTGACTGAGGGAGGAAGTGGTTAATAAGATTAGAAATTTAGATAGAATTTGTTTACGCAGGGCCTTATAGGCCATATTAAGGAATCCAGATTTTACTCTCAATGCAGTGGGAAGACATTGAATTGTTTTAAGCATGGGTGCAACATAATCTGTCTTAGTCTTTTAAACAAAATATCACATGTACTCCATAAATACATACAAATATTTGTATCAGTATAATTTTTTAGTATATTTTTATTGTAATAAACCATACTTAACATGCACAAATCATAGTGTGCAGTTTAATAGTTTCTTGCAGTGAATATACTCATGTAACTGCCACCCAGATCAAGAAATAGAACATTACCAAATCCTGAAGTCTCCCTCATTCCCCATTCCACTCTTTATCTCCATCGAAGCAACCACTATCCTCACTTTAATCATCTTAGGGTAGTTTATGCAGTTATTGAGCTTTAAATTAATAGAATCATATAAAAATTTGTTTCTGATTTTTTTCCTGCTAAATATTGCATTATGTCTGTGAGGCTGATACATATTGTTGTATGTAGTAGTTTTTAAAAAATTGTCATTGCTCTGTATGTTTCTGTATATGGCAACAACAACATCTTTATCCATTGAACTATTGAGGTTCATTTGGATTGCTTCCAGGTTTGAGCTATGATGAACATTCTTGTCTATGTCTTTTTGTACATACACGGAGGCATTTCTACTGGATATATACCTAAGAGTGCATATCTAGGGGTATGCTTTATTGAACTTTAGTAAATGCTGCCAGCTTTCTAGAGTGATTGTAACAATTTACACTCCATCAGTACTGTGTGATAGCTGGAGCTGCTTTATCCTTTCCAAGGCTTGAAAATGTCAGCTTTTATTATTTACTTGTTTAGCCATGCTCTTGGATGGATACAGGCTTTTCGATGTGGTGGCTTAAATTTCCATTTCTTTAACAGTTAAGGATGTTATAAACCTTTTCATATGCTTATTGGCTATTTGGATATTCTCTTTCATTAAGTGCCTGCTCACTGACTTAGTACTTAGATTTTAAAAAGATAATTCTTGTTTCTATGGAGAGATTATATTAGCCAATACTAAGCACTTGTTTGGATCTTGCAACAACATGAATACATTTTGGTGTATGCATTGGAAATTTACAAGTGCTCTTTTATGGGGGAAATGCTACAGAAACACAGGTGTGCTGCAAAACACCACGACAGTGCAATTTATCTGTAAAATTGGTCATGAAACTGTGAGTCAAATCATGCATTCTGAAAAGTGTTGATCTATCTTAAGATATCTTACTCTTGTCCTCTCCAATACTAACTCCAAGGGAATATAATACTATCTTATGAATTGAATTTATTAATAAAATGGTGTCCTTTAAACAGAAGCACTACAGGAATTTCATGACTGAGGGAGAGAAAATGCAATACTGCATAAAATTTAATGCCTCTAGAAAAAAATTAATTTTACTAGTTTGAAACCGAATTAGATGAATTCTAAGACATAAATATGTGAAGGAGAAAGGACATGCTGAATTAATGGGAGTTCTGGCTGCTTGCCCAGGGGGATTCTGCAAAGTCTTACAATACAAAGTAAATCATCCCTCTGGAACAAGTGGTATGCCCCTCCAGAATGAGGAGGGTTCCGCCCAACAATAAATTAACGTTGTACAGCATGCTTTATTGCTCTGCTCTGCATTCTGGCAGGCTTGCTTTCATTGTCTCTTCCCTTGGGCTGGCTTGCTTTGCTTGTCTTTTAAAGATGACTCAGCCAAACTTTTAGTCTTTGTTCTCATCTCTCCCTTTCCCTACTCCTCATTCTCCAATTTTTCTTCCCAGAGAGGCAAAGCCAGAGCAGAGACCCCCCCACCCCGCCCCATCCCTTTTGGTTATTGTTCTAGCTCACTGAGTATTGGCCCTGAGACGCAAACGGTTTATTTTCTCTTTCCCACCTTCATCGTTTACATTCATTTTACTAGGCCCTCTCAGTTCTCTGAAGCTAGTGATCCTAAATATCCATGGCGTCTGGGGATGAGGGTGCTTTTCATCCCCGCCTTCTACTGCAACAACCCCTGCAATCCCCTCTGCAGCCCCAAGCAAGGATATGCGTGTCATCAGGAGTGCGGCGCGGCCACACATCCAAGGCTGACAGGGCGGGCACTCTGCCAAGTCCTGTGCGCTGCTCGCCTTCCACAACACCTTCCTCAGCTTCGTCTATATTTGAAGAGCTTAGTAAATTAATTTCCCAGGGGCAGAGAAGGAAGAGGGAGTGTCTGAGGGCTGAAAAATGCAGTCGATTCGCCCTCTGCTGGTTAAAATCCGCATTTGTCGCCGCCAAAACAACGGGGAATGAGAAAGCAATCCATATAATACGGATAAATTACAACCAAAACTCGGCTTAATTTAACCTACTTGTGAACCTTAACTGGCTACTCTTCCTCTTTAGCGCTGCCTACTTCCCCAGCACTGAGATTTAATGAGATTGATTCTAAACGCTAGTCCCAGGTAATATATTATGCCATCCTGAACCCATTTTCATTTGCCACTGGGTTTCTGCCGTTCTAAAACGCAAATAATTCCCACTCACAAGGCTCTTTTTGTCTAACTAGTCACTAGGCAACTGGAAGATAACAACTAAACCATTATTTCTAGAACACACTCGTGCTTCACTCCAATCATCGTCTTTGCCTCAAATAGTAATTTCAGGCGAACAACAACAACAAAATCAGCTGCTGTTTGTGTTTCCAAGATTAATTGGAAATTGAGAAAAAGAAAATGTAGTCCGTCCCGATGCTGGTGTCTTAGGAAAGCTGACAGGCAGCTTTGTGCAAGTCGAGGTACTGGCCGCCATAACTCACACTGACTTTTGTACCGCCTTTGCTGTCTTACGCATTTTGTCGGAATAAACCAACACGCGGAGGTTGGGTAATCTAGCCCCTGTACCACAGCAAGACAGCATTTATGAGTCACTGGGATTCCGGAGAGTAGAGAGAGAAAAACAACCACAGGATTTTGCAATATGGTGTATTATTTAATATCAGTAGGTTCCTCCTCCAGGCTAAAAATCCCAAAACAAGGGGTTCCTATCCCCCTCCACCTCTGGCATTGTAAATTAGCCAGTCACGCGGACCCTGGAACCAGTTGGGATTGGCCACTTCCTTTGTCAGGTGAGAATCTCTGCAGCGAGTCATGGGACTGAATTGGGCGGTGTCGCTGTCCGTGGCCAGGGTGCTGAACTCTGGGCGTGGCCAGAGAGATTTCCTTTACATGACAGCTTCCGGTAGGGCGGGGTCGGGGTCGCGCTCCGAAAAGTGGATCCACCTGCCACCTGGTGGCAGATGAGGAAAATGCTATTGATAAAGTTTAAAGCGTTCTTTGGATTAAGACCTAAAACTTAAAAGACACAAATTGAAGATTTGGGGCGTCAGGAAGTGGTTTTTTGAGAGATCTGCCTATTTTAAAGAGAAATGGAAAATGTAGAATTTTCAGAGTGATCTCTCGCTTCTACTCAAAATAATCTACGAATATGTTTAAATTTCTCCAAGCAGTTTTCCAAAACATCTTGTAATCAAATAGGTATTTTAAAGTATCTGTATATATAGGTATTTAAAAATATTTACTAAAACTTCCACAGGGTATATTTTACTGAAATAAATACTAAGGAAGCACTATATTGTTAGCCAAACATATTCCAGGAAGCTTAGCCGAGAGTACTACTCCGATCTCAGTTTCTAGAAGACAAAAAGTGTGACAATATTTAGGAATTGGTAAGAGGTGATGGGAATTCTAGGACGAAAACTCTTTTTTTTTTAAATTTTTTCCAAGCCTAATATATAAACTATCAGAGTGCTAAAAATACAGAAAATTTATGGTATGTTTATTACTTTTAGTCTGTGTATATTATTTACACTATTTTACACAGTGATGATTAAGTTACTGTGAATTATGTACATCCAGCTTCAGAGGAGGAAACCTTAAGTTGCCTTGTAAGTACAGATCTTGATAAACAGCAAGAAAAAATAGTGGAAATACCTTGTTCAAATGATGTTTCAGAGTCTTACTGTATGTTCAGATGTATGGGTTACAGTGTAAAGTCAATTCTAGCAAGTTGAGAGTGAAAATTCTTTCCCAAGCAAACAAGCTTACCACTCTCAGAAAAAAGACCCATCCAGGGGCACATTTGGCTTTATATGTCAACCAACCCAGTTAGTATTTGGTTTTCTTATAGCTATTTTCTCATTTACACTTCTATGGGTCTTAACATATAATAAAATATAATAGCATAGTTACTTAACATAAAATTACCATTTTGTTTTAAGGTTTAAAACGAAATTTTGTTGAATAGATATTAATTTCAATAAAATGTAGGTACTGATTTTGGTGTTGTTAACTGAATTGTCTCATAAAAAGGAGAAATTGATAAGAGCTTATTAAGGGAAAGAATTATCACTCTAATATAGTCTCTATTGATTAAATTGAGACGTTTCCAAACAATTGTCAGATTTCAAGGAAAGACATCCATAGCCTATTCTACCAATATGAAAAAAAACATGAATAAGAAGAAGATGAAAGACATCTGTTTTAAATAAGAGTGTAATACAAGTCCAGTCTATAAGTAGTATTGGTTTATATTATGGCTTCTTGTGTTACTGTGAGAGAAGGAAACTTTATACGCACACGCACAGATTGAGCAATAAGAGGCATTGTCATTTAAAGCAACAGATGGGAGATCAAGAGCAGCTGCAATAAACTGAGCTGGCTAAAAAGGACTTCTATCCACCAAAGCATTCTGTTTCTGCTAACATGGATAAGAAACCTTAAATGCATGAAAGGACACAATGGTAGAATAAAATTTTAAAATAGCACTAAAGTTTACAACTGCAGGTATGACCTCAATGTTTCAAAATACATCTACTCCTAAAAATAGACAATTTTTTCAGGTTTAAAAGGTATATATGAATGAAAATTAGAGGTGACCCCAAATATTAACCTGCTTATAAAAATTACTATAACAATAAATATTATCAATATTAAAATTTTAAAACTACCTGAACTTTGGGTACAATAGTAGAAGCAACAAATCAGAAGAGACTCTCCAATACTCTAGTTAAGGTGTTTTTTTCTAAAACAAGTTGAAAATAGTGACAAAATTATCAGCAGAACAACTTCAGAACCATTTAGACCTATGACTTAAAGATAAATAAAAATAAACAATACATTTTACGTTAATGTTAGAATCAGTTTTGATCTACACTAATTTTATAAGCAGAAAATGTAAAGTCTTAAAGGGAAGAATATTGGCTAAAATAATTTGTTATTCAATATGAGACTAACTACATTTCTCTTGCCTCCGAGTGGATTTTCAAAAAAATTAATTAGCACTTAGGTAATAGTGTAATAATTCCAAAATTCTTTAATGTGTATCTTGAGATTTAGATGATGGGTAAATATATTGATGCTGTTGGGAACTAAGGCTTCTCATTTTGGGACAAGGAAAATACAAAATATGAAGTAGGGGAGGAAAATGAAGATACCTGTATTAATGTATTGAAAGTGTAATCTCATGATCCATATAGATGTATGTATGCACATATACTTATACAATATATATACAAATATGTATTTATTGAAGGCAAGGATCATTCATGGATGCTGGAAAACAATGGTTAATAAAATTGTTTTGGGAATAGCATATCTTCATAGTTTCAAATCTCTCCACATATCACTAATTAATTATAAAAAGAATTAAAAGGTACCTATCCAGCTGAGAAATTTGATGGACACTATTTTATAACCAAATTGCCAAACTTAATATCACCAATGATGGAATAAAATGACATCATATGCCCTCTGATGTGATGCATTGAGAAGAACACAATATCACTTATGTGGTATTTTTGGAAAAATAGTTAACCTCAATCCAACCAAGGGTAAACACAATAAAAAATTCCAGATTGAGGGATATACTGTAAAACAACTCTTTAAAAACATCAGTGTCGATCATTAGAGAAATGCAAATTAAAACCACAATAAGATACCCTCTCAAACCAGTCAGAATAGCTATTAGTAAAAGTAAAAAAATAACAGATGCTGATGAAAGTGTCAGAGAAAAGGGAGCACTTACACACTGCTGGTGGAAGTGTAAATTAGTTCAGCCATCGTGGAAAGCAATGTGGTAATTCCTCAAACAGCTAAAAACAGAACTACCATTCGACCCAGCAAGCCAATTAGTGGGTATATACCTAAAGAAATATAAATCATTTTACCATACAGACACATGCACACAAATGTTCATTGCAGCACTATTCACAATAGCAAAGACATGGAATCAACCTAAATGCCCATCAATAACAGACTGGATAAAGAAAATGTGGTGCATATACACCATGGACTACTATGCAGCTATAAAGAAGAACCAGATCATGTCTTTTATGGGAACATGGATGGAGCTGGATGCTATTATCTCTAGCAAACTAATGCAGGAACAGAATACCAAATGCTCCATGTTCTCATGTACAAGTGGGAGCTAAATGATGAGAACTCATGGACCTAAAGAGGGGAACAATAGAGACTGAAGCCTACTTGAGGGTAGAGGGTGGGAAGAGGGAGAGGATGAGAGAAAATAACTATTGGGTATCAGGCTTAGTACCTGAATGATGAAATAATCTGTATGACAAACCCCTATGACACGAGTTTACCCATATAACAAACTGCACATGTGCCCCGGAACCTACTATAAAAGTTTTTTTAATAAATAAATAAAAATAGCAGTGTCATGAAAAGAAGTTAATGTCATTAAAATCAGCATCATAAAATGTTTTCTCTGTTCAGTTTAAAGTAAACTAGAGAAACATAACAACTAAAAGCAATGTGCAATCCTTGATTGTATCCTACATTTAAAAAAAACAGCACAAAGAACATACTTGGAACAATGGGGGAAATTAGAATATGAAGTATGTATTAGATAATAGTACTGTATTCATGTTAATCTTCCTGAATGTGATAATTGTATTGAGGTTATGAAGGATACTGTCTCTGTTTTGTAAGAGGTACATGTTGAGATATTTAGGAATGATATAATAATGTCTGCAGCTAACTATGCCAAAATAAAAGGTTTACATATTACATAGGTTAGCTATTGTCACAGAATGTAGTGCAACAAAATACTTCAAAAATTAGTAGTTCAAAGCAACATTGATTCCAATTCATGCATCTTGGGGTCAGCAGATTTAGGCTGAGATCAGTCATGCTCTGCTTCAACATGCAGGTTGTGTCCAGTACTTTTCCATGTGTCTTTCATCATTCTTTGATCAATAGGCTATCCAGAGAATGTTCTTATGAAGGTAGCAGAAGAGCAAAAGGACAAGCCCAATTATGCAAGCACATTTCAAGGCACAACTTGTTTCTCTCTGTGTATTAGTTTCCTTAGAGCTTCCATAAGAAATGACTACAAATTGAGTGGCTTAAAACAGTGGAATTTTACTCCCCAGTTGTGGAGGCTAGAAGTCTGAAATCAAGATGTCAGCAGGGTTCCACTCCCCCTGAAGGCATAGAGGAAGACCCTTCCTTGACTCTACCAAGTTTCTGGTGGTTGTGGGCAATCCTTGTAGCAGCATCAGTCCAACCTCTGTCTCTGTCATCATGTTGCCTTCTTCCCTATGTGTGTCCATGAGTCTCCAAAATCTCTCTCCTTATAAAGACATCAGTCATTGGATTTGGGGCCCACCCTAATCCAGTTTGACTTCATTTTAATTTGATCACATTTGCTAAGACTCTGTTTCCAAATAAGGTCACATTCACAAAGACCAGTGGTTACGATTTCAACATGTCTTTCTGGGGGACAAATTCAACCTACAACACTCTTAACATCCCATTGAGGGCCAAAATAACTCATATGGCCAACTCCAAAGTCAAGAGATAAGGAAGTATATTGAACCCAAGGTAAAGTCAAAGCATATCATGCAGCTAAACTCAGCACCATTGGAGTGGAGAGGTATACATCTCCCATAAAAATTGAGGAAGAGATAACTATTTTTGAATAATGTATGTGTATATATACTATAATGTATTATATAATACAGTAATAGATAAATATGTAAAAGAAAGTGTACAAATGTAGCAAAATTGATAAATCTAGGTGAAGGTAATATGGTCATTTATTATTATATTCAATAAAAACAAATCTGGATTTAGGTAAGGAGCAGCTTTATTTTTAAAAAAAAACTATTACAGACCCTCTGACCACAGAAATCTTCAAATGTCTAAAAATCAAATTTTAAAAAAAGAGTAAAAAAAAAGGTGTAAACAGGGCTAGCAGGACGTTTGTATGGGAGCAGGGCAAGGGGGGTAGGATGAGCAGATGGCATGATCAGGGCACTTTAACTGGAGATATGATTTTCCCTCCTGTGGTTGGCTAGCTCTCAGAATAAACTGTTAAGTGGGAGATGTTCTGCTTTTTAGAGCTTGCTCAAGTTTTGCGGCCAGCTAAAGTTTAGGGACCTGTGGGGAGAAGAGAAGCCTTATTAAACTTTAGTTAAGGTAAGCCAAAGGGTAAGTCATAAGTGATTACAAACACTCTTGTAACTTTTCCAAAACTCCGAAATGTTTCAAAATAAGATTTTTAAAGTTTAAAAGTTAGTACTCAGATACAGCTTTGAAGTGAATTTTTGTTCTCCCAAAACTTCATGATATCCTACTAACTGTGGATTGTCCCTCTTCCCAACATGTAGGTTTTGATCCTGACTTTACAAGCTAAGAGGCTGTAGATTTAGTCTGTGGGCTCCCAATTCTACCTTCACCAGAAAGAATACAGGCTTTAAAAAAAACTGCCATCATGTTTAAAGTTCCTAACATTTTCCAAGGCAAAAGAAAATATTTTGGATTTTAATTCTATCAAGCAGATTTTAATAAATCGCCTGGGGCTAACCAAACAGATCAAGATTCAGAGGCATTGAATTGAAAAGCAGTATTTCTGTGCCTGGCTTATGTCACTTAACATAACGTCCCCCATGTTCATCTATGTTGTGACAAATTGCAGGATTTCCTTCTTTGTGAAGGCAGAAGAATATTCCATTATGTCCATATACTATATTTTCTTTATTCATTTACCCACTGATGGGCACTTAGGCTGATTCTATATCTCAGCTATTGTGACTAATGTTGCAATGAACATGGGAGTGCTGATATCTCTTCAACATACTGATTTCATTTCCTTTGAAAATATCCCTGGTAGTGGGATTGCTAGATTCTATGGTAGATCTATTTTTAATTTTTTGAGGCCCTTCTATATTGTTTTTCATAAGGGTGTTACCTCATTTATATGCGGAATCTTAAAAAGTTGGTCTCATAGAACTAGAGAGTAGAATGGTGGTTGCTAGGGGCTGCGATGAGGAAGGAGAGGTTGGAGAGCCAAATGATACAAAATTTCAGTTAGGAGAAATAAGTCCAAAAGATCTATTGCTCAACATGGTGGCTATAGTTAATAACAACATACTGTATTCTTGAAAAATGCCCAAGACATGGATGTTAAGTATTCTCACCACAAAAATAATAACTATGTGAGGTAATATATATGTTAATTAGCTGAATTTAGTCATTCTGCAATATAAATATACTAGAAAATATCATGTTGTATATGATTAATATAATTTTGTCTATCAATTAAAAATAAACTAACAAAACAGAATATAAAAAAAGAAAAGTAGCATTGCTTATACTTCACCTCTTGAGAATTTTTTTTTTTTTGAGACAGATACTGACTGTGTCACCCAGGCTGGAGTGCAGTGGTACAGTCGTAGCTCACTGTAACCTCAAGTTCCTGATCTCAAGCAATATTTCCTCCTTGAGTAACTGGGACTACAGGCTTTGTCACCATACTTTATTTATTTATTTATTTATTTATTTATTTATTTATTTATTTATTTATGTAGAGACAAGGGTCTCGCTATGTTACCCAGGCTGGTCTCAAAGTCCTGGCCTAAGTGATCTTCCTGCCTCAGCCTCCTAAAGTACTAGGATCGCAAGCTTTAGCCACCACACCCAGCCAAGAATGTATTTTTTTAACTTACAATTTTTTTAATGAATTATTTTGAAATTGATTGTATTAAGACTTCTTAGGATGTGAGGAGCTTCTGCATAATTTGTGAATCACTAAATAAATATTTCATTTAAAAAAACCACCCCAATAGCCTTTTTGATGATGCTAAGTAACATTAGTGGGTGGGTAGTATACTCCATTTTTTTCTATCCCAATTGCTGAAGGCTATTCTCTGTTTATGTATGTTGACCAAGAATAAACATCTTTTTTAATGTATTCAAGACTCATAGTCAGAACATAAAGAATAGAAATTAATAGAAAAAAGGTAAATAATGCAATGTTAAAAACAGGCAAGAGAACTGAACAAAAACTTCCCAAAAAAGGATATTCCAATGACTACAAATATATTAAATAGTGCCCTACTTCATCAATAATTAATAAGAAATGCAAATTAATCAATTAAATATGAATATAGTCACTCACCAGAATGGTCAAAATTTTAAAAGACTAGTAATTCGAAGTGTTGGAAATAATTCGAACAACTAGAAGTTGCACTGCTGATGAGAATGTAAATCAGTAAAACTTTTTTTTTCTTGAGATGGAGTCTCACTCTGTGGCTCAGGCTGGAGTACAATGGCGTGACCTCCGCTCACTGCAACCTCCACCTCCTGGGTTCAAGCGATTCTCCTGCCTTAGCCCCCTGAGTAGCTGGGATTACAGGCACGCACAACAATGCCTGGCTAATTTTTGTATTTTCAGTAGAGACAGGGTTTCACCATGTTGGTCAGGCTCGTTTTGAACTCCTGACCTCGTAATTGGCCACCTCAGTCTCCCAAAGTGTTGGGATTACAGGCGTAAGCCACTACGCCTGGCCAGTACAACTTCTTAGAAAGCAGTTTGGTGACATCATGTAAAGCTGAAAAGAACATACCCTATGATATCAATGCTACTTATATATACTTCTAATATATACTCCCCCCCAAAAATATGTGTATACATGTGCACAAAGTGATATGTACAATGATATGCTATGAGCAGTAGAATAATAAAATAGGTAAATGAATTTTGCTGCATTCATACTGAAAAAGACAAAAGCAGTCCATAGGAGCTGGCCTGACACTAAACAGCTAGGCCATAGTGATCTTCTGTTGAACTAAAAATGATTTCATAGGACACCAGTATCAGACAAGGCCACACTATGACTATGATGGAGCAAGAGGAAAACGAGAGCACATCATAAGTGTGTCTAAATACAGCCAAAAAGGAGTATTGTCCAATCCACAAAAATGTCCAAACATCTTTCTGTCCTGGCTAATATTAGTCACTACAGCTTATTTACCAATGACAGCGTTAGTCTCACCCCATTCCTCTCACCTTCTACTAAGAATTATCAGTATACTCATCATAGAATTAACTCCACTTATGATGGCATCCAATTCAGAGCACTCTGCTTCAAACCTCCCCCAAATCACCTAACACAAGACCAAATGTATGTTCTTTCTAACACCCTTTCACCGAGATGCTCCATGATTCTCTATGGTGTGCAGCTTCCTTTGTTACAATAAGTCAGTAAACATAACTTTGTTCAACTACAGGTGTGTTTCTGATGGTCTCTAGCTATTGGAATTTTATATGGCAATGAAAATAAATGAACTAGAGCTAAAGATAACACCAATCTTACATTGAGCTAAAAAATGAGAGAAATAAAATTCAAAGGATTACCTACTGTACACTTTACTTGATACATAGTTTTGTTTTGTTTTATTTCTACTCATATTCAAGTAAGATATACAGTTTTCAAAAGAGGCAAAACTAAACTGTTTTAAGGATGCACACTTAAGCCAGGTGTTAAAAATCTGACAGAGATTGAGAGATTCATTAACTCCCTCATGTCAGGATGTAATCAGTGTTCTGTACACTTTCTATTTTCATTCCTTTTTTTTCCTATTGGAAAATATAGTTTATATTTCTCTTAAGTGGCCATAATTGTATAGCACCTGGGACATAAAATATTGAGCACAAATGAGGAATCAAATGTTTTAGGTAATGAGCACGAGACAGCAGCAGAAGACAAGTTCTAGTTCTTACATTGCCATGAGTAGCTGTATGAATTGGGCAAGTGACTTTGTCACTTTGGGCCTTAGTTTCTTCTTCTTCTTCTTCTTCTTCTTCTTCTTCTTCTTCTTCTTCTTCTTCTTCTTCTTCTTCTATCTTCTTCTCCTCCTCTCCTCCTCCTCCTCCTCCTCCTCTCCTACCTCTATAGCCTCCTCCTCCTTCTTCTTCTTCTTCTTCTTCTTCCCTATCTTCATTCTATTATCATTCTTCTTCTTCTATCTTCTTCTTTCTCTTTTTTTTTTTAAAGTGGAGGGTGGGTGAGAAGGAGACTGGATCTCATCTTTCTGAAATGTCTTATTATTCTTAAACATTCTATTATCCTATGATCATAAAGGAAACTGTCAACAAATATCTCCTATATTTCTAGTAGGCCATTTTCAATATGTGTAAGCAATCATTTTATTTGCTTTAAAATCCAAAACCAAATATTTATCTTCATTTGATTTATTCATTATATTATCTGGGAAGCAGAGTAGTGTACTGATTAAGAGCATAGACTTGGGAGTCAGACAAAATTAAACTGAATATTATTTCTAACATATGTCAAGGTAGGGGACCTTGACATAACCTCTCCCATCTCACTTTCTTTGTCTTTTTTTTTTTTTAATAATGTCTACTTCATATAGTTGTTGAATTATTAGATAATGCATGTAAATCATTTGTCATAGTCTCAGTACATGGAAATCATATCCAATAAATACTACTGCCATTATAATCATAAGTGACAAGCCAGCTGCTCCCTTTGTGCACATGTATACAGATTTTTTTTGCGGGGGAGAATATACGTAGAAGTAGCATGATAGCATAGCGCAAATCAAGAGGCCAGTTGGCTTAGTCCCCTGTAAGTGTACCTACTGGACCTCAAGTTTCTGAAGGAGAATGTCTGTTTGTTCCCTTTCCTTTTCCTACTGACCACTTCCTCCACATTCTCCAGCTCCCTGCCTCACCTATTTGGCTTGGGCTTCAGAAGACCCTGCAGGATCCTTGTGCTTCTTTCTTCGTCTCTGGATGGACTGCAGAGTGTGCAGATGTAGCTTAAACTTGTTGCTGTTCGCCCACTGCTTCAGTGGCTCCAGACAGCGAGCAGATAGAATGACTTCAGCTTGAATGACTAATCTCATTGGCTTCTCAATTCCCAAGGACTTTTTTTTTTTTTTTTTTTTTCCTGAAAGGGAATTAACAGATGAGTCTGTGGTTGCTTTGGCAACAAACTTTCAACCTCTACCTAACTCTCCGGAATGAGAACATACCTATTAATACATTCGCTGGACTGGGGAGTTGAGTCTCTCAATGCAAATTTTCAAGTGCAAAACAGCTTAATCGGCTCGGCTAGCCTTTTGGTGGTGCTGCGGTTAGAGGCTGGTGAAGCGGAGAGCAACTGTTGCAGTAACCTGTTGCAGAAAAGTGAAAGTATATCCGCAACAGTTGGCTTTGATTGCAGAGAGTGCGCTTGTGAGAACTGATGGCGGGTGCGCGCAGAAAATCTTTGCAAAGCAGGCAAGTGGGATCTCTTCTTATTTTTCTGTGCGTATCTGTGGGGGGTGCGACAACTATACGCTATTCAGTGGCGGAGGAAATGGAGAGCGGTTCGTTTGTGGCCAACGTAGCTAAGGACCTAGGACTGGAGGTAGGGAAGCTGGCTGCGCGCGGGGCGCGGCTGGTTTCCGAGGGCAACAAAATGCACTTCCGGCTCCACCGCAAGACGGGAGATTTGTTTGTGAAGGAGAAACTGGATCGGGAGTCACTTTGCGGCAAAGCCGACCCGTGTGTTCTGCACTTTGAAATAATCCTGGTGGAGCCGCTGCAGTCCTTCCGTGCCGAGGTCAGGGTATTTGATATCAACGACAATGCCCCAGTTTTCCTAAACAAGGAGCCGCTTTTAAAGATTCCGGAGAGCACCCCCTTGGGTTCACGTTTTCCTCTGCAGAGCGCCCAGGATCTGAACGTGGGCCTCAATGGTCTCCAAAACTACACCCTTAGTGCCAACGGCTATTTCCACCTGCACACCCGCTTCCGCAGCCACCGGCCTAAATATGCTGAGCTGGTGCTGAACAAACCCCTGGACCGAGAGGAGCAGCCTGAAGTCAACTTGACAGTTACTGCGATGGACGGCGGGTCACCGCCCAAGTCTGGCACAGCTCACATCCGCGTGGTGGTTCTGGATGTCAACGACCACGTGCCCCAGTTCTTGCGACCGGTGTACCGAGCCCAGGTATCAGAGAACAGCCCCAATGGCTCTTTGGTGGCCACGGTGACTGCCATGGACCTAGACGAGGGCACCAACAAAGCGATAACTTACTCTTTAGCTCAAAACCCAGAAGCAATTCTCAAGACGTTTCAGATTGACTCTCAAACTGGAGAGGTTCGACTAAAAGGACCCCTAGATTTTGAAGACATTGAAACATACGACATTGACATTCAAGCTACAGATGGTGGAGGCCTCTCTGCCCACAGCAAAGTCCTGGTAGAAGTGGTGGATGTGAATGACAATCCTCCCGAAGTGATGATCTCCTCTGTGTCCAGCCCACTCCCTGAAGACTCACCACCACAGACGGTAGTAGCCCTTTTCACTATCAGAGACCGGGACATTCGAATGGGAGGAAAAGTCACCTGCTTCCTCAGAGAAGACCTTCCCTTTGTAATCAAACCTACATTCGGGAGTTCTTACTCGCTGGTCACTGACAGAAGCTTGGATCGGGAGGAGGTCTCAGGCTATAATATCACCCTTGTTGCCATGGATACTGGACCACCTAGCTTATCTGCCGAGACTATGATAGAGGTGCTAATATCTGACGTTAATGACAATCCTCCAATATTTCAGGAAGATTCCTATATCTTGACTGTTCGAGAAAACAATAGTCCTGCAGTTTTATTGGCCAAGTCCATGCTGAGGATCTTGATTTGGGTGAGAATGCCCAAATAACTTATTCTCTGTTGCCTCCAAAAAATGGAGATCTATCAGTCTTTGCTTACATATCCATAAATTCAGACAATGGAAAGCTCTACGCACTGAGAACCATGGATTATGAGGCCATTCAAGATTTTCAGTTTGTGGTAAAGGCAACTGATGGGGCTTCCTGTCACTGAATAGGCAAGCTACTGTCAGAGTAGTTGTCCTAGACGACAATGACAATCGTCCAATGATCTTGTACCCACTGCAGAATGGCACCTTGCCCTGCAATGATCTGGTGCCCAGGTCTGCAGAGGCAGGCTACCTGGTAACCAAAGTGGTGGCTGTGGATGGTGACTCAGGTCAGAATTCTTGGCTTTCATATCATCTACTTAAGGCCACTGACCTTGGGTTATTTTCTGTTCAAAGACAAAATGGAGAAATCCGTACATTACGGCAGATATCTGAGAGAGACCCCATGATGCAGAAATTGATCATTCTTGTTCAGGATCACGGCCAACCAGCTCTTTCAACTACTGTCTCACTCAACATCCTGCTGGTAGATGGCTTTTCAGAGCCCTACCTGCAGTTCCAGGATCCAACCAAGCATTCCAGAAAGGTAAATCCATCCACTAAATATTTGGTAATTTCTCTGGCCATCCTTTCCTTTCTCTTTCTCCTCTCTGTCACAGTGATCTTCATTATACATGTCTACCAAAAGATTAAATATAAAGAAAAGTTTACAATTCAAGAGCATTTCTATGATGACTGTAATTTCTCTAACAATCTGGTACAAGGACAAGGCAATGGATCCTTATCCCAACCTTGTCCATATGAAATGTGTTCAGCCACTGGCACTGGTAATA
This sequence comes from Rhinopithecus bieti, assembly GCF_001698545.2. NCBI lineage: Eukaryota > Metazoa > Chordata > Mammalia > Primates > Cercopithecidae > Rhinopithecus > Rhinopithecus bieti. The sequence goes on from NW_016805589.1 coordinate 345,139, forward strand.
GTGAGTTTTGCTTTCTTAAGCGCTTTATGCCCAACTTCCCTTTCCCTCATGCCACTGGGGAGATAAAATGGAGGCTGGCTCCAGTTTGCCTCTAAATTCTGAAAGGAATAAGTCTCAGAGATCAGAGGGCCATGACCAGGTATCTGATGACTAAATGTAGCTCCTATTTACAGCCTCAGTGAGAGAAGAGAAGTGGAATTTTATACTTGGTATGCAAAGATGTTTCATCCTCATTAAAACAAAACTGGTAGTAGATTGCAGCTTTAGTGAAGATAAGAGTACTTAGTTTGGTGAAAATGGGAAACCCAGAGTGAGGCTAGGCTTACTCAATACAAAGCAGTTATCCTGATCCCCAGATCATTTATCTATAACCCTTTCTCCAGTTAGAATTCTGTTTAAAGAAATGTCACCCTCTATAAACGCATATGTGGTAGGAACTTCTGCTTTTCCATCTCTGTGCTAACAAGCAATGAATAAGCCATTATTCACATTTCCCCTAGAAGTTCATTGGTCCTGGCCCAGGAAATGCTTAGTTCCATAGAGAGATCCTTTTATTTGCCTCTAAATTATTTTCCAGTAGAAAGTTATGCAGGCATAGGGAAGAGAACTACCTTCCTTTTGATATATTGGGAAATGATTAGGTTTGACAAGCAGAGATATAGTTTATTATTCAGGAATCTCTAAATTCTTGTCCATGATGAGTGATTATCTTTGATCAATGCCTTGCCTGTAATCTTTCATAATCATAATCATGGAAATGCCTGGTAAATGGTGGTCTTCACAAATAATCATGGTGGGAGGAAGGGTGGAGAAAGAAAAGGATTTCACTTGTTTGCAAATGTGAGTAAGGGCAGAAATAAGGATAAAAGATTCAGTTTAGGAATGTTCTCCAAAATCAAATTAGATGTAGAAAAAAGTTTTTTTTTTTTTGAGACGGAGTTTTGCTCTTGTTGCCTAGACTGGAATGCAAAGTCGCGATATCGGCTCACTGCAACCTCTGCCTCCTGGGTTCAAGTGATTCTCCTGCCTCAACCTCCTGAGTAGCTGGGATTACAGGTGTGCACCACCATGCCCAGCTAATTTTTTGATATTTTTAGTAGAGACGGGGTTTCACCATGTTGGCCAGGCTGGTCACGAACTCCTGACCTCAGGTGATCCACCCGCCTAGGCCTCCCAAAGTGCTGGGATTACAGTTGTAAACCACCGCGCCCAGCCAGATTTGATTTCTTAACGATTGTTTGGAGCCATAGGCAAGTCTCCAACCTCCCTCTTTCATATCCAGATGTCTATCCTTGCAGACTCAGAGAGAATCTATTTGAAAACAGGGAAATGGAGGGTGGATGAGGATGAAAATAAAGTAGGATGGCTGGGCACAGTGGCTCACGGCTGTAATCCCAACTTTGGGAGACGGAGGCAGGCGGATCACCTGAGGTCAGGAGTTCAAGACCAGCCTGGTTAACATGGTGAAACCCTATCTCTACTAAAAATACAAAAATTAGTCGGTCATGGTGGCACGTGCCTGTAATCCAAGCTACTCAGAGGCTGAGGCTGGAGAATTGCTTGAACCTTGGAGGTGGAGGTTTCAGTGAGCTGAGATTGTGCCACTGCACTCCAGCCTGGGCAACAGAGTGAGACGCAGTCTCAATAAATAAATGAATAAATAAATAAATAAATAAATAAATAAATAAATAAATAAGGCCTGCTGTAGTTAATAAGTGTTACAGAACACTCTAAACTATTTTGTGCCATTAAGTGTACACAACATTTATTGAAAACCATTTTGTAGTTTGTAAATACAAAATAAAGACATTAAAATTAAAAAGTTCATTAATACTAATTAAGTGGCATTAAGGAAAGAAACATTTTCACATAGTACCAGATTTGATTGTAAGCCATTTACCTCTCTGAGTATTCTGAAGTTAATACATGCAAACTGAGAAAAAGTGGCATTTTAATACATCATTCATAAAATGAAATGGAGTGGGGAGACAAGTTAGGCTTCTCTTTGATCACCACTGTTTTGCCTTCATAAGCCATTCTGAGCCCTCTCGTTCTAAAATAAGNAGTCCTGGTAGAAGTGGTGGATGTGAATGACAATCCTCCCGAAGTGATGATCTCCTCTGTGTCCAGCCCACTCCCTGAAGACTCACCACCACAGACGGTAGTAGCCCTTTTCACTATCAGAGACCGGGACATTCGAATGGGAGGAAAAGTCACCTGCTTCCTCAGAGAAGACCTTCCCTTTGTAATCAAACCTACATTCGGGAGTTCTTACTCGCTGGTCACTGACAGAAGCTTGGATCGGGAGGAGGTCTCAGGCTATAATATCACCCTTGTTGCCATGGATACTGGACCACCTAGCTTATCTGCCGAGACTATGATAGAGGTGCTAATATCTGACGTTAATGACAATCCTCCAATATTTCAGGAAGATTCCTATATCTTGACTGTTCGAGAAAACAATAGTCCTGCAGTTTTTATTGGCCAAGTCCATGCTGAGGATCTTGATTTGGGTGAGAATGCCCAAATAACTTATTCTCTGTTGCCTCCAAAAAATGGAGATCTATCAGTCTTTGCTTACATATCCATAAATTCAGACAATGGAAAGCTCTACGCACTGAGAACCATGGATTATGAGGCCATTCAAGATTTTCAGTTTGTGGTAAAGGCAACTGATGGGGGCTTCCTGTCACTGAATAGGCAAGCTACTGTCAGAGTAGTTGTCCTAGACGACAATGACAATCGTCCAATGATCTTGTACCCACTGCAGAATGGCACCTTGCCCTGCAATGATCTGGTGCCCAGGTCTGCAGAGGCAGGCTACCTGGTAACCAAAGTGGTGGCTGTGGATGGTGACTCAGGTCAGAATTCTTGGCTTTCATATCATCTACTTAAGGCCACTGACCTTGGGTTATTTTCTGTTCAAAGACAAAATGGAGAAATCCGTACATTACGGCAGATATCTGAGAGAGACCCCATGATGCAGAAATTGATCATTCTTGTTCAGGATCACGGCCAACCAGCTCTTTCAACTACTGTCTCACTCAACATCCTGCTGGTAGATGGCTTTTCAGAGCCCTACCTGCAGTTCCAGGATCCAACCAAGCATTCCAGAAAGGTAAATCCATCCACTAAATATTTGGTAATTTCTCTGGCCATCCTTTCCTTTCTCTTTCTCCTCTCTGTCACAGTGATCTTCATTATACATGTCTACCAAAAGATTAAATATAAAGAAAAGTTTACAATTCAAGAGCATTTCTATGATGACTGTAATTTCTCTAACAATCTGGTACAAGGACAAGGCAATGGATCCTTATCCCAACCTTGTCCATATGAAATGTGTTCAGCCACTGGCACTGGTAATAGTGAGTTTTGCTTTCTTAAGCGCTTTATGCCCAACTTCCCTTTCCCTCATGCCACTGGGGAGATAAAAATGGAGGCTGGCTCCAGTTTGCCTCTAAATTCTGAAAGGAATAAGTCTCAGAGATCAGAGGGCCATGACCAGGTATCTGATGACTAAATGTAGCTCCTATTTACAGCCTCAGTGAGAGAAGAGAAGTGGAATTTTATACTTGGTATGCAAAGATGTTTCATCCTCATTAAAACAAAAACTGGTAGTAGATTGCAGCTTTAGTGAAGATAAGAGTACTTAGTTTGGTGAAAATGGGAAACCCAGAGTGAGGCTAGGCTTACTCAATACAAAGCAGTTATCCTGATCCCCAGATCATTTATCTATAACCCTTTCTCCAGTTAGAATTCTGTTTAAAGAAATGTCACCCTCTATAAACGCATATGTGGTAGGAACTTCTGCTTTTCCATCTCTGTGCTAACAAGCAATGAATAAGCCATTATTCACATTTCCCCTAGAAGTTCATTGGTCCTGGCCCAGGAAATGCTTAGTTCCATAGAGAGATCCTTTTATTTGCCTCTAAATTATTTTCCAGTAGAAAGTTATGCAGGCATAGGGAAGAGAACTACCTTCCTTTTTGATATATTGGGAAATGATTAGGTTTGACAAGCAGAGATATAGTTTATTATTCAGGAATCTCTAAATTCTTGTCCATGATGAGTGATTATCTTTGATCAATGCCTTGCCTGTAATCTTTCATAATCATAATCATGGAAATGCCTGGTAAATGGTGGTCTTCACAAATAATCATGGTGGGAGGAAGGGTGGAGAAAGAAAAGGATTTCACTTGTTTGCAAATGTGAGTAAGGGCAGAAATAAGGATAAAAAGATTCAGTTTAGGAATGTTCTCCAAAATCAAATTAGATGTAGAAAAAAGTTTTTTTTTTTTTGAGACGGAGTTTTGCTCTTGTTGCCTAGACTGGAATGCAAAGTCGCGATATCGGCTCACTGCAACCTCTGCCTCCTGGGTTCAAGTGATTCTCCTGCCTCAACCTCCTGAGTAGCTGGGATTACAGGTGTGCACCACCATGCCCAGCTAATTTTTTGATATTTTAGTAGAGACGGGGTTTCACCATGTTGGCCAGGCTGGTCACGAACTCCTGACCTCAGGTGATCCACCCGCCTAGGCCTCCCAAAGTGCTGGGATTACAGTTGTAAACCACCGCGCCCAGCCAGATTTGATTTCTTAACGATTGTTTGGAGCCATAGGCAAGTCTCCAACCTCCCTCTTTCATATCCAGATGTCTATCCTTGCAGACTCAGAGAGAATCTATTTGAAAACAGGGAAATGGAGGGTGGATGAGGATGAAAATAAAGTAGGATGGCTGGGCACAGTGGCTCACGGCTGTAATCCCAACTTTGGGAGACGGAGGCAGGCGGATCACCTGAGGTCAGGAGTTCAAGACCAGCCTGGTTAACATGGTGAAACCCTATCTCTACTAAAATACAAAATTAGTCGGTCATGGTGGCACGTGCCTGTAATCCAAGCTACTCAGAGGCTGAGGCTGGAGAATTGCTTGAACCTTGGAGGTGGAGGTTTCAGTGAGCTGAGATTGTGCCACTGCACTCCAGCCTGGGCAACAGAGTGAGACGCAGTCTCAATAAATAAATGAATAAATAAATAAATAAATAAATAAATAAATAAATAAATAAGGCCTGCTGTAGTTAATAAGTGTTACAGAACACTCTAAACTATTTTGTGCCATTAAGTGTACACAACATTTATTGAAAACCATTTTGTAGTTTGTAAATACAAAATAAAGACATTAAAATTAAAAGTTCATTAATACTAATTAAGTGGCATTAAGGAAAGAAACATTTTCACATAGTACCAGATTTGATTGTAAGCCATTTACCTCTCTGAGTATTCTGAAGTTAATACATGCAAACTGAGAAAAGTGGCATTTTAATACATCATTCATAAAATGAAATGGAGTGGGGAGACAAGTTAGGCTTCTCTTTGATCACCACTGTTTTGCCTTCATAAGCCATTCTGAGCCCTCTCGTTCTAAAATAAGCCAATGTTAAAACATTAACATATTTCAGGAATTCTCCCAATACTACTAACTGTGCCTTGAAAGTCAAAAGTTTGCTTTAGAGAAGGGCATGGTGGCTCATACCTGTAGTTGCAGCTACTCAGGAGTCTGAAGGAGTGGATTACTCAAGGCCAGGAGTTCAGGGGTGCAGTAAGCTATGGTTGCACTGCTGCACTCCAGCCTGGGCAATAGAGTGAAACCTCATCTCAAAAAAAAAAAAAGTATGCTTTAATGAGGCTTTAATTATGTGCCTTATTTTATACAAATTTTTGTAAATTCAGACTCACTAGAATACATCCTCTTCCTTCCTGCACAGGAGGACACAATGTTTGTACCTGGAATTTTAAGGGTAGAGCATTATCTCTTTAAATACTTCTTAAATATACCAAATCATATTTATTAATATAAACTTCATTCTTGGACTTAATGACTGATACCTAATGGCATCACCTGGCTGTTTACCTGTTGGCCAGGAATACACTAAAATTTAGTGCTGTTATTTTTTAAATGTTGGAGATGCTCAGGGCGAACTGGTGTAACCTATGGCTGCCTTCAATATTAAAATGTTAAAGAATAGATGAAGCAAATGCACTATATCAATGAATTGCTTTTATTTTTAATATTAAATATTTTATATACATTGAGTTATGATTCTGCTGATTTAGAGTAAAGGTCTTCTTGCACAAAACATAGAATAGTGTTCCAGTGTATTTGTGTTCCAATTGGTGAAGGCATGCTGAAATTTCTATTTCCTTTAAATGACAAAGGAGCTAGAATATTTATTTATTTACTTATTTATTTTTTGGAGACAGAGTTTTGCTCTGTTACCCAGGCTGGAGTACAGTAGTATGATCTCGGCTCACTGCAACCTCCGTCTCCTGGGTTCAAGTGATCTTCCTGCCTCAGCCTCCCGAGTAGCTGGGACTACAGGCATACAATGGAGCCTGCCTTCATGTCAAGGATAGGGAAAGAAAATGGTGTAGATTCATGATTTTAAGACTTTGATATTCAAATAGCAGTGAAGTTCATGAATACACACACACACACACACACACACACACACACACACAATGGACAGAATATGTAGATTTGCCAACTTTTTATTTTTTCACATTAAATGAAATAAAACCTACCACTTCACGCCACCATTAGTCCATAAACGAAATGGCATTTTAATATAAAAATGGTAAGATGGGCCAGGCGCAGTGGCTCACACCTATAATACCAGTACTTTGGGAGGCTGAGGCAGACGGATCACAAGGTCAAGAGATGGAGACCATCCTGGCCAACATGGTGAAATCCCGTCTCTACTAAAAATACAAAAATTAGCTGGGTGTGGTGGTATGTGCCTGTAGTCCCAGATACTTGGGAGGCTGAGGCAGGAGAATTGCTTGAACCCAGGAGATGGAGGTTGCAGTGAGCTGAGATCATGCCACTGTACTCCAGCCTAGCGACAGAGCAGGACTCCGTCTCAAAAATATAATAAAAAAAGGTAAGATAATAATCTCATAAAAGAAACCATCCTTTAAATTTAAAAAAGTATCAATTTCATATAAAAATATTTTGCCACTATTTCTCTTATTTTTGCCTTAGGTGAAAATTTTGTCACTCTAATCTAATTTTATTTAGACTTCAAGTTCCCAAGAAAATTCTAATCCTACCTGATAACTTAAGATAAGAATATATCAATTCACTGAATGTGAAGTAGGCCACTTGTTTTTGGAGAGAACTCTATACACCAGCTGAGATGAAGTCCAGGTCTCCATCAGCAAATTAAGACAAAGAATGGAAATAATTTGGACAATTACTCTTTCCAAAGTGTCGAGTGATATTAGAACTATTTATATGTATTCAAAGCATGATCCAAGAACCTTGAAAAGTGTCTTGTACAAAAAGGCTTTTTATTAGGAAATAATTCTAGACTTATAAAATTGCAAAAATACTATAGATAGTTCCTGTATATCCTTCACCTAACTTCCCTGAATGCTAACATCTTACATAACCATAGTAGTTATCAAAATTAAGAAATTAACCTTGGTATAATTCTATGAAGTAAACTACAGGCCTTATTCATATATAACAGTTTTCCCCAATGTCCTTTTCTATTCAAGGATCCAATCTAGGATCCTGCAAAGCATTTGTTATGGCTCCTTACTCTCTACCACCTGTGACAGTTCCTTACTCTTACCTTACCTATCATGACTTGAGACTTTTGAAGAGTACTAGCCAGTTATTTGTAGAATGCCCCTTAGTTTGGGATTGTTTTCTCATTATTAAACTGAGGTTATGCATTATTGGGAAAAATACTGCAGAAATGATATTGTATCCTTTTCAGTGTATCATGTCAGCAGGTATGTGATGCCAATGTCATACTACTGGTGATATTAATATTTTTTCTTTTATTGGGGTAAATAACTTATAAAATGTACCATGTTAGCCATTTTTAAGTATGTTAGCCATTTTTCAGTAATGTTAAGGTGATGCTAACTTTGATCGCTTGGTTAACATAATGTCTGCCATGTTTCTCTACTATAAAGTTACTTTTTTCTCTTTGTAATTAATAAATACTTGGGGGGCTATACTTTGAAACTATGCAAATATCATGTTTCTGCTTAAACCAATTTTAGTATCCATTGCTAGATATTTCCTGTGGCAATTAATATTGTGGCATTCTAATGGTGATTTACTATTTCTCTAATTCCTTTTACATTAATTAAAATTCTTCTGGAAGGAAAACTTGTTACTTTTCCCCCACTTATTTAGTTAGTTATTTCTTTACATAAGGACACCTGGATATCTCCTCTATTATTTGGGTTACAAACTAATCTTATCATTTACTTTGTTGTTCAGCAAACTCTTTTATCTGAGATGAAGAACAGATTTTTAAGACTGGAATTATCCATGTAGAATACATTTTTATCAAAATTAGTATTTCTTTGTAATTCTACATGTTAGATTATTTTAAACAATCATAAAGTAAGACCATTAAGGTTTATGCATAAAGTTTTAACTTTAAATGAAAATTATACTAACACAATTTTAAATTAGTCATAAATTTTAAAATAGATATAAACTGAAAATTTAAAATTTATTATGCAGACATGTTTATATAGTTTAAGCTATGTATACTGGAGACGCTATTTAAAAATAGACTTATATGCTGAAATTAGACTTTCAGATATACAAGAAATGGAATTGGTCTGTCTGATTTTATGTAATTCTCCTAAAAATAAATAATTACTTTCTTTATCAAGTTTGTGCACATTTTGTTGTTTTCCATTTAGTGATGAATTTGTCTTGTTCTTGGAAGCATAATTCATTCATATGATTCTCCCATATAAATAACTATTTTCTGTAGAGTTTAATATCTTTGGACTATGTGACTAATTGGACATTCATTCTTCAACCAAAAGTTTGACTTCATTTTCGAATATATGTAACACCTTTAAAAAACATTATTAAAGTATTGGTTTTGTTTATATAACACTGAAACAGGTGGGCACGGTAGCTCACGCCTGTAATCCCAACACTTTGGGAGGCCAAGGTGGGGAGATCACCTGAGGTCAGGAGTTCGAGACCAGCCTGACCAGCATGGTGGAAACCCCTCTCTACTAAAAATACAAAAATCAGCCAGGCGTAGTGGCTCACGCCTGTAGTCCCAGCTACTTGGGAGGCTGAGGCATGATAATTGCTTGAACCCGGGAGGCGGAGATTGCAGTGAGCCGAGATCATGCTACCGCACTCTAGCCTGGGCAACAGAGTGAGACTCAGTCTCAAAAAAGGGTTTCTGGTCAAGCTGGTGAAGTAAGTTTATGCTTCTGTGTACCATGCTCTGCTCTAAATACAGTAGTAATAGGTAAAAATTTTAAAAAATGTGACTGGGTGTGGTGGCTCACGCCTATAATCCCAGAAGGCCATGGCAGGTGGATCACCTGAGGTCACGAGTTCGAGACCAGCCTGACCAATATGATGAAACCCCATCTCTACTAAAAATACAAAA
>NW_016805589.1:355213-359794 GCF_001698545.2 Rhinopithecus bieti
AAAAAAAAAAAAAAAAAAAAAAAAAAAAAGGAAAACCAGAAATGGAACAGACGTAAAATGGTGAGCGAGGATAAAATCCTTGGATTTTCAAGCTATTGGGATGGGAAGTTGGCATTGGCTACCATTAGTTTGGCTCTTATGGGCTCTCAGGAACAAAATGTTCACCATGAAAAATGGAGAATAAAAACCAGCATCATTGGTTAGAGTCAAGACGTAGGATGGGTCAAGATAGGTTGAAAAGCCATTGCCAAAAAATTCCTGAAGCTATATGTTATGGTATGTTGCAGGCCTGTGAAGGCTGGAGGACACAGAAACAACATTCAGAATATGTACTAGGCTCTGTAGCCAACAGACTTAATGTAGTCATCTGTACCATTTCCAGTATCATGTTGGGTCAGAAACCCAAATCATTACTATACAACCTGATTCTAGACCATGCCCAGGGTCTAGGAAATGAACATAAGTAGAGAGAGGAATGAAAAGGAAGACATTTTCAAAAAGTGTCATTCAAAATAAAACTGTTTAAGATGCTTGCAGAGATGAATTTAGAAGTTACACCCACAAAAGATAATAAATTATGAGATAAAAAAAGACTGAAATAAAGAATGGATTCATATAAATATAGCCAACCAGAAATTTTAGAAATGAAACTTATTCATTGTAATAAAAATCTCAATAGATAGTATAAACTTTAGTCTGGAAGCTAATGAAGACTAAATTAGTAAATTGGTATGTAACTATGGAATTATATATGGACACATGGATATTTATTATTTAGGTTATAATCCAACTCTATCATTTATTTTGTTGTTCAGTAAACCCTTTCATCTGAGATAAAGGAAGATTTTAAGATCTGCCCAATAACACAGAACAAAAGATAAAGATTATGAAAGAGTATTTAAAAGATGTTATCTACTGTGATAAACCACACTGAAACTTAAAGGCATAGAACAGACATATTATGCTCATGGACTCCATGGGTCAGGAATTCAGACAAGACCCAATGGGAATGAATTGCCTCTGCTCTATGATGCCTGAGGCCTCAGGTAGAAAAGCTCAAAGGCTGGGAGTGACACAGTGGCAGCGAGCTAGTATTATTTGGAGGTGACCTCTCTTCCATGATTGATGCTGACAGAGAACCATAATAATTGCATATATCCTATGTGGCCTTTAAAACATGGTGGCTGGGTTACAAGAGCAAGTGTCACTTTCCCCATGCTTTCCATTGGTCAAACAGTCACAAAGACCAAATTCAAGATGAGGGGACATACGTCCTACCTCTTGAATAAAGGAGTGGTAAAGAATTTGGAAAAAGGTTTTAAAGCTGCCATAGGAGACATGGAAGATAGATGAAAAAACTGTAATACAGGTCCCAGAGATATTCCAGAAGAAGAATGGAGGAAATGACAGAGAACAGAAATATACTGATTCTGGTTCATGTCAAGATGGCAGATTAGCATGGGTTACAGATACCACAAGAGCAGTCATGGAGGAATCATACATTGAAACATTATAGAACTTAGGTGGTTGGGCACAGTGGCTTATGCCTGTAATTCTAGCACTCTGGGAGGCCAAGGCAGGTGGATCACATGAGGCCAGGAGTTCGAGACCAGCCTGGCCAACACGGCAAAACCTCATCTCTACTAAAAATACAAAAATTAGCCAGGTGTGGTGGTACATACCTGTAATCCCAGCTACTCAGGAGGCTGAGGCATGAGAATCACTTGAACCCAGCAGGTGGAGGTTGCAGTGAGCTGAGCTGAGATCATGCCACTGCATTCCAGCATACATGACAGAGCAAGACTCTTGCTTCAAACAGAGAGAGAGAGAGAGAGAGAGAGAGAGAGAGAGAGAGAGAGAGAGCGAGAGCATTTTATACTGGTGTGTTAAGGCTTAGTGGTGGCTGCAGCCTGGGGAGGAAGGTAAGCCATCATGTTTATGGTAGGATATATTTAAAATAAATCTCCTATTCCCACCTTTGGACAGTGATTTCCTGCTTTCTCACTGGAAGTAAGTGGCAACAGTTCAGATTGCTGGTATAGTTGTCATCAGGGGTAAAAGTCAAGGCAATTAAAAAAATCTGCTTGGGTCAAAATTTGTATTAATCAAGTGTATACTGACTAGCCTTGGACATTCACCCTCCCCTTCCCCTCACCTCAAATCCCATTGTTGGTAGATTATAATTTACAGTAACTCCTTCAGGTAATGCTTTTTCCTGAGAAAAAGGTGAATGGAAGGTGAAATCCAAGCCTGAAGAATTGTTTGATTAGGGGGCTATGAGACAGTAGTAATGAACTGGAATTCCCCGGCAATTTCCTAAATGCCGCTCTTCTCTATCTCATCTTGGTTGACAAGGACTAGATCTGGTCCATGTCTCTTCTTCATACACATTATCAGAAAGAATAGCTGATAATATTGGCTCAAAATAAGTAGGTATATTTGAAAGTAAACCTACTTAGGTATAGTAGGTATATTTGAAAACATACGTACTTAAAAAGCAAAATAAACTTATACTGTTAATATCAGAACTGAGATATTATTACTGTAGAACCAAGAATATAAAAGTAAGCATAATAAACTTATGGAAATGAGCTATATAAAACAAGAACTATAGTTTAAAGAATAAGGTGAAAATAGTAAGCATGAAACTATAATTATTGAAGCAAAGTAGATAATAGATGAGATAATTAACAGAAAGGATAAAGCTGAAGAACTACTTAGTGAGTTAGAAGATCACATTGAAAAATTGTCTCAGAAGGAAGTAGGGAAAGAAAAATAATTAGAAAATATATAATTAAAGTTGGCCGGGCGCGGTGGCTCAAGCCTGTAATCCCAGCACTTTGGGAGGCCGAGACGGGCGGATCACGAGGTCAGGAGATCGAGACCATCCTGGCTAATACGGTGAAACCCTGTCTCTACTTAAAAATACAAAAAACTAGCCGGGCGACGAGGCGGGCGCCTGTAGTCCCAGCTACTCGGGAGGCTGAGGCAGGAGAATGGCTTAAACCCGGGAGGCGGAGCTTGCAGTGAGCTGAGATCCGGCCACTGCACTCCAGCCTGGGTGGCAGAGCAAGACTCCGTCTCAAACAAACAAACAAACAAACAACAACAACAACAACAAAAAAAATATATATATATATAATTAAAGTTAAGAGATATAGAGGCTAAAAGAAGTAGCAATGCACAAAAATTGGTGTCCCAGAAGAACAGAAATATAAAAATGGAGAGAATGGTTTTGAAGAAATTATAGAAAGAAATGTCTAAGAATTAAAGAATAACGAAAGAAGGCCTCTGATTGGAAGGCTTGCAGAGTAGTAAACAAGACAAAGCCATGCCTAGACAAATTGTGATGAAATTTATGAATAATAATGACAAAGAGAAAGAACATATTACACAAAACGAAACAAGATCAAACTTACAACAGACTTCTCATTAGCAAAACTGGATGGAAGCAATACATGGTATTGGTTCTTGGAAAAGACTAACAAAATAGAAAAAAATAGCTGGTGGCTGTGTGCCATTAACATCCAAGAGAACTACAAGGAAATTGCAGGGCTCCTGTGGCAAATAGCCAATTTATAGTGTGAATATTTTCAGAAATATATTATTTTTCTTTCACTTCTCCACGTGAAGGATGCTGGAGGAAAATTTCCTAGAACTGGTCATGTTGTCACTAGTTGCTTTACGCTGGAGCACTTCCTGAAACACATTTCACCTCTTTAAGGATCATAATCCCAGCATTCTGGGATCAAAGGAAAATGCCTTGCAAATATTACACAAATAAATTTAAGACATAGGTAAGAAAAGAATGTGAGGATGGGTCTTAATAAATTAGAAAAATATAAATAAAATGCACGACTTTCCAGTTAGGAGAATAAAATCTTATCTAGCCAATAGGAGTCAGGAAAGGGGTTAAAAACAGTAAAGAAATATTGAAATGTGACGGCAGAGATATGTGCTAAAATAACAGCAACTAAAATAAACATACGTAAGCTCACCCATCAGGAGTTAGAGAATTTCAGTTTGAATTAAAAATCAAGCCCTAGAAATGTGGAGCCTATAAGAAACAGATTCACGACAGTTGTTATAAGGAAAGGTTAAATGTAAATGGATGAGAAAAGAATTACATCCAAATATTAACTCAATAAAATATAGAATTTTAATAATGTAAAAGACAAGTACAAAAATAAATACAAATCAATAAGATATAATGATCATGAAAATATATATACTGAATAATGTATCCTCAAGATACATTATTCAAGGAACAACCAAAAAATACTGAAAGAAATAGATAATCAGCAACTAAGATGGAGTTTTTAATACACTACGTTGAGAAACATCACTCAAAGATAAGTAAAAATAAAGAATATTTGAAAATCACAATTGATGTGCAGCAATATATTCGGAAATAATTCATCACAAGAACAAAAAATACATTCTTTTTGAACACACAATAGAATGATCTTAAAAAATGGCTGAACACTAGTCTAGAAAGCAAGCGTCATGAAATCTAGGTAAATCAAAGCAGATATATCTATCAAAATGCAATTTTTTTTTTTTTTTTTTTTTTTTTTTTTT
>NW_016805589.1:360915-372960 GCF_001698545.2 Rhinopithecus bieti
GTATATAAAAATATAATTATATATGTATACATAGAACAGAAAATTAGAGGAAGGTTGTCCAAAAAAGGAAAAGTACAATAACTTAAAATACAGAATTAAAAGAAGTAACTATAAAGACTATAGTAAATAAATAAGATGAGTGAAAAACTAAGTGCTTAGATAAATTTATAGGAAAATAGAAATGACAAATTGGTACAAATGTCATAAAATTTTTGAATAGATAATAATTATTAAAATAATCAAAATGGTAATCACAGACCTGACCCCCCCAAAAAAAGAACTAGTCTGGTTTTATAGTTTATCAAACTTCCAATAAACTGTTAATAGTAATAGAAAAAAATAAAGTTGAACACTTACATATAATAGATACATATGGAAACACTTATCTTTAAAAAGACTATATATCAAAAGTCTACTGTAAACATTATACTTAACGAGGAAACCTTAGAAATAGTCTCAATAAGATTAGGATGAAGAAAGGAATACCTACCAGAACCACTACTTCTTAACAGAGTAAACAGATCCTGGCCACTACTACAAAACTTGAAAAAGGCTTAAGCAGTATGAGGTGTGGAAGAGACTAGATAAAAGTATTGGTATTTGCAGATGAAATAATCATCTATGAAGAAAAATACTAGAATGTAGCACTTTTGCTAAAGTCATCTTTCTAAAGACTTTATCAAAGGTCCTAAATACAATATCAACCAAGGGGGGAAAAAAGTGTTCCCTCATATCAGTAATAACCAACTAGAAAATACTATATAAAGTAAAATATGTACTGCAATAACAACAAAATCTATAAAGAATCAGAATAAATTCAATAAAATATTCACAGGACCATTATGGAGAAAAATTTTAATGCTATTAAAGGATATAAAACTACTCGAGGCTGGGCGTCGTGGCTCATGCCTGTAATCCCAGCACTTTGGGAGACCAAGGCAGGCAGATCACGAGGTCAGGAGATTGAGACCATCCTGGCTAACATGGTGAAACCCTGTCTCTACTAAAATACAAAAATTAGCTGGGCGTGGTGGCGGGTGCCTGTAATCCCAGCTACTCAGGAGGCTGAGGCAGGAGAATCGTGTGAACCCAGGAGGCAGAGGTTGCAGTGAGCCAAGATTGTGCCACTGCATTCAAGCCTGGGTGACAAAGCGAGACTTCATCTCAAAAAAAAAACTACTCTAAAAATGGAGAAATATAACACATTTATGTATGGAATGACTTAACAGAAGTAGCCTACTCTCTCTATTGAGTTCTACAAATTCATAAAATCTCATTACAATTCCAAGTAGATTTCTGAGGAACTTAACTCATTCTAATATCAGTATAAAACAATATATTTTCACAAATAGCTAATTTATCTTTTACAATAAAAGGCATGAGATGAGCTTGTTCTGCCAAATATAAAGATATGCTACAAAGTTAAAGTAATAAGAAAACTAACACAAGATCACATAAATGAACAAACAGAATAACACAAGGAGCTTAAAAATACATATATTCATATAGGAACTTGAGAAATGATAAAGTTTGCACCAAAACAATAAGTAAAGGACAGACTATTTAGTAGACTATGTTGGGAAAATTTGCCTCATAAATGGACAACAATAACCTGGATACATGCTTACACTATATAAAGTTGGACTTCACATTGATTGAAGATCTAGATATAAATGGTAAACAATAAAACTAATAGAAAAATTGGCCTGGTGCAGAGGCTCATGCCTGTAATCCCAGCACTTGGGAGGCCAAGAAGGGCAGATCACTTGAGGCCAGCAGTTCGAGACCAGCCTGGCCAACATGGTAAAACCCCATCTCTACTAAAAATACAAAACATTAGGTGGGCATGGTAGCAGGCGCCTGTAATCCCAGCTACTTGGGAGGCTGAGGCACAAGAATCACTTGAACCTGGGAGGTGGAGGTTGCAGTGAACCAAGATCGTGCCACTGCACTCCAGCCTGGGCAACAGAGTGAGACTGTCTCAACAAAATAAATAAACAACAAAAAACAGTAACCTCTCGGCCAGGCATGGTGGCTTACACCTGTAATCCCAACACTTTGGGAGGCCAAGGCAGGTGGGTCCCTTGAGGTCAGGAGTTCGAGACCAGCTTGGCCAACATAGTCAAACTCCATCTCTACTAAAAATACAAAAATTAGCTGGGTGTGGTGGTGCTCGCCTGTAGTCCCCGTTACTTGGGAGGCTGAGGCAGGAGAATCGCTTGAACCCGGGAGGCGGAGGTTGCAGTGGGCTGAGATCGTGCCACTGCACTCCAGCCTGGATGACAAAGGGAGACTCTATCTCAAAAGAAAAAAAGAAAAAAAATTTAGGGTAATATTTTTGTGCTTTAAGGGTAGAAAATGATTAAACAACAGCCAAAAGTACATATTATAAAGCAAAAAGATTTATATATTTACTTCAATATTTATGATTTCTGCTCAAAGATGGGCATAATAAAAAAAGTAAGAGGCAGATGGCATAATGCAGAAAATATTTCCAATGTCTAAAACCAACAAAATATTGACATTTAGAACTCACAAAAAACCCATGCAAATAAATATTTAAAAGATAGTCAGGCCGGGCGCGGTGGCTCAAGCCTGTAATCCCAGCACTTTGGGAGGCCGAGACGGGCGGATCACAAGGTCAGGAGATCGAGACCATCCTGGCTAACACGGTGAAACCCCGTCTCTACTAAAAGATACAAAAAACTAGCCGGGCGAGGTGGCGGGCGCCTGTAGTCCTAGCTACTCTGGAGGCTGAGGCAGGAGAATGGCGTAAACCCGGGAGGCGGAACTTGCAGTGAGCTGAGATCCGGCCACTGCACTCCAGCCTGGGCGACAGAGCGAGACTCCGTCTCAAAAAAAAATAAAAATAAAAATAAAAGATAGTCAATGCTATAGAAAATAGAAAAGAGCATAGGAAGAAATGCCCAAACTCATGAGTAATCACATACATACAAATAAAAAATAAAATCACTTTTATATTCAGCAAAATGAAAAAGAAATACAAAGCTAGAAAATGCCAAGTGCTAGCAAGGATGTGAGGTAATGACATCTTACACACATCTGAAGGAAATAGCTACTAGTACAGTAACTTTGGAAAGCATTCTAGAAGTATTTAATGAAAATAAATGTATGTATTTATCCAGATTCTGTATAAATGTATCAAAGAACTTCTTACATTGACTTGTAAGGAAATATATACAATGAGTCCATCATGGCCTTGTTTGTAATAGTTGGGTACTGAGTTAAATGTAGTTGTCCAACAACAGGAAAAAGAAAGAGTAAAATGGTAATGGTAATGTACACTATTGAATGTCACACAGAGGTCATATGCAACAAACTTGATGTTCAAAAACAATGTAACTAGATCTCAAAAACATGATTCGAGTTTTTTAAAAAACTAGAAATGGAATAAGAAACTTAAAATGCCCCCCAGGTATTGAACATATTTTACAGGGACAAAAACAACAAAACAATATTTTGTAAGCATAAACATACATTTAAAGACACATATTAAACATATAGGCTAAGTATGTAAATAGAGAAACAGGAGTGCTGAAAGTTAGGGGAAAATGAAGTATAAAATAAGGGGATTCCTGCACAGACCAAAGTTGATAATGTACTCTAAACTGAGAAATACAATTAAACATCTGCACCTGGGATTAAAAAGAAAAAGAATGTGTTACTTCCAAACAAGCGGAATAAAAAAGAAAGAAAACTTAATCAGGTAAAAAGCAGGAAAGTAGAGAAAAAGCCCCAGAAGACTGAAAGTACAAAACAATATTAGAAAAATAAATTCAAATTTATCAGTAATCACAGTAAGGACAAACAGTTCATTTTATGTATGTATGTATGCATATATGTACATATAGAGAAATGGTCTTTCTATGTTCCCCAAGCTGGTCTTGAACTCCTGGCCTCAAGCAATACTCAGTCTCCCAAGTTCATTTATGAAAAGACAAAAATATCACATTGAACTAAAAGTAATACAGGTAAATGCTTTTTACAAATTACATAGCTAAAACTTTAAAACACTGTTTATCCATTTTCTGCTTGCTGTTTTAACAAACTACTACAAATGTAGTAGCTTAAAACACCACATATGTATTATCTTACAGTTATGTAGGTCAGAAGTCTGACACAAGTCTCACAGGGCTAAAAACAACATGTCTGCAATAATACATTCCTTTCTGGAGGTTTTATAAGAGTCTCTTTTCTTGACATTTCCAGCCTCTGGAGACCTCCTTCCTTCATCTTCAAAGCCACCAATGTTGCATCTCTCTATACCTTTCTTTCATATTCACATATCCACCTCACTCTGTCACTCTCCTCTCTAGCCTCTCTTCCAATCTTAATGACCCTTGGGATTACACTCCACCTAGCAGGACAATTTAGGAAAATCTCCCTATTTTAAGGTCAGTTGATTAGTAACCTTAATTCCATGTACAACCTTAATTCCCTTTGCCATGTAACGTAACATTCACAAGATCCAAGGATTAGGATGTAGACATCTTTGAGGGCTATTATTCTGCCCATCACCCAGTAAAATGAAAGTAAAGACATGGAAAACATACATATACAATACTAAATATGAATATCAGTTATCAGAATATCAATATCTGAAAACCTGTATGAATATCAGAAAAAAGTCCTAATAGCAAAAAGCATTATAGGACAATTCTGCAACTAAATGTATCTAATATAACCTCAACATTTATAAAGCAAACAGAAGGTTTTTTTTTTTTTTTGAGATGCTGTCTTGCTCTATTGCCCAGGCTAGAGTACAGTGAGGCCATCTTGGCTCACTGCAACCTCCGCCTCCCAGGTTCAAGTGATTCTCCTGCCTCAGCCTCCTGAGTAGCTGGCCACTACGCCTGGCTAATTTTTGTATTTTTAGTAGAGATGGGGTTTTGCCATGTTAGTCAGGCTAGTCTCGAACTCCTGACCGCAGGTGATCCATCCATCTCAGCCTCCCAAAGTGCTGGGATTATAGGTGTGAACCACCGTGCCTGGCAAACAGATTTAAAATAAAAATTGGTGAGTCTGATATACCTAATGTAAATGATGAGTTAATGGGTGCAGCACACCAACATGGCACATGTATATATATGGAACAAACCTGCACATTGTGCACATGTACCCTAGAACTTAGAGTACGATAAAAAAAAATTGGTGAGTCCATAATCATATGTGGGGTTTTAAACATACCTACCTGTTCCTGTATTTGATAGATCAACCAAATAGAAAATAGCTAGGAAATCCAAATTTGGATTTGAATAATTCAAGGAATGGGCTTGGTCTAAAAGATACATATAGGGAGAGAACCCTATGCTCTACAGTTTAAATATCCCCATTATTTTAAAATACACATAAAATTTTTAAATAAGATGACAACATATTAGATAACAAATCTAACAGACACCAATAATTTATAAGGACAATATCCTTTCCCTCCTTCCTTCCTTTCTTCCTTTCCTTTCTCTCTTTCTTTTCTTTCTCTCATTCTCTCTCTCTCTCTCTTTTTCTTTCTTTCTTCGAGACAGAGTCTCACTCCTTCGCCCAGGCTGGAGTTCAGTGGTGTGATCTTGGCTCACTTGGCTCACTGTAACCTCCACTTCCTCAGTTCAAGCGATTCTCCTGCCTCAGCCTCTCGAGTAGCTGGGATTACAGGCATGCGCCAGGACACCTGGTTATTTTTAGTAGAGACGGGGTTTCACCATGTTGGCCAGGCTGGTCTTGAACCCCTGACCTCAAGTGATCCGCCTGCCTCGGCCTCCCAAAGTGTTGGGATTACAGATGTGAGCCACCACACCCGGCCAAGGTATCATCTTTTGACCTCAATTTAATTAAATTAGAAATCAATAATTAAAAATCATAAACCTCCCATGTAAAGTTTTAAAGCTTAAACCTGAAGAAAATAGTTTATAATGAAAATCTGAAAATATCTCCTGAGTGATAATGAAAATGCTACATACCAAAACTTGGAAGATGCAACTAAAGTGCTACTTAGAAATATGTACCGTTAAATGATTCTATTATAAAGGAATCTTTATATATGTAATTATGGCTGAAGCAGGGCTTATGACTGTAATTCTAACACTTTGGGAGGCTGAGGAGGGCAGATGGCTTGAACCCAGGAGTTTGAGACTAGCCTGAACAACATGGCAAAACTCTGGCTCTACAAAAAGTATGAAACTTATCCAGGCATGGTGGTGTGTGTCTACAGTATCAGCTATTCTGGAGGCTACGGTGGGAGGGTGGAGGGAGTCCAGGAAGTTAAGGCTGCAGCAAGCTGTGATCATGCCATTGCACTCCAGACTAGGCGACAGAGGGAGACCCTGTCTCAAAAAAAATAATAATAATTATTATTATTATGTGATTGAGAAAAGAAAAAAAGGCATAAGTAAATAATATTTGGAATAGACAAAACTAAAGATATAGCAGAGATTGGGCCAGGCACGGTGGCTCATGCCTGTAATCCCAGCACTTTGGGAGGCTGAGGTGGGCGGATCATGAGGTCAGGAGTTCAAGAATAGCCTGGCCAACATGGTGAAACCCCATCTCTACTAAAAGTACAAAAATTAGCTGGGCATGGTGGTGCATGCCTGCAATCCCAGCTACTCAGGAGGCTGAGGCAGGAAAATCACTTGAAACCAGAAGGCAGAGGTTGCAGTGAGCTGAGATTGCGCCACTGCACTCCAGCCTGGTCAACAAGAGTGAAACTCTGTCTCTCAAAAAAAGAAAAAAAAAAAAAAAAGATGAGCAAGGTTAACAATTCAAAAGAAAACTGACGAACAAACTCTATGAAAATGGAAATATGCCTGAAAAACTGGTGAAGAAAAATAGTAAATTGTATAGACTTATCCAATTAAATTAACGAATCAGTAGTTAAGTATGATAACCACACCTTTCCAGGGAGGAGAGTGGGCTCAAAAGGTTTCTCTCTCTTTTTTTAATTTTTTTATTTTATTGTTTTTTTTTTTAAAGACAGAGTCTCACTCTGTTGTCCAGGCTGGAGGCAGTGGTGCCATCTTGGCTCACTGCAACCTCCGCCTTCCGGGTTCAAACAATTCTCCTGCCTCAGTCTCCCAAGTAGCTGGGATTATAGGCACATGCCACCATGCCTGGCCTTTTTTTTTTTTTTTTTTTTTTTTTTTTGTATTTTTAGTAGAGACAGGGTTTCGCCATGTTGGCCAGGCTGGTCTTGAACTCAAGTGATCCACCTGCCTCAGCCTCCCAAAGTGCTGGAATTACAGACATGAGCCACCACGCCTGGCCTCAAAAGATTTATCCAGCAAGGTGTGGTAGCTCACCCTGTAATCCTAGCACTTTGGGAGGCCAAGGTGGGAGGACTGCTTGAGGTCAGGAGTTCAAGACTTGCCTGGGCTGCACAGTGAGACTCTCTATCTCTAAAAAAAAAAAAAAAATTTTTTTTTAATTAGCCAGGTATGGTGGTGCACACCTATAGTCCTAGCTACTTGGGAGGCTGAGGCCAGAGGACTGCTTGAGCCCTAAAGTTTGAAGTTGCAGTGAGCCATGATTATTCCACTGCACTCCAGCCTATGTGATAGAGTGTGACATGTGACCCTGTCTCTCTCTCTCTCTCAAAAAAAGTTTTTATTTATATTAAAGGAACAAATTTTTTTATCTTAGATCATCTGTCCCAGGTACTAGAAAAAGTAACATTCCTGTTATGCAGAAAATGACTAGCATGGGTAGAGCAGTGTCAGAAAAAATCTAGCTAAAGTAGAAGGTTTAAATAAGATCCCGAGTCTCAAAACATAATATGAAAAAGTCCAGATTTCAATTTAAAAAATCACTTGTCATCCCAAGAACTAGGAAGATCTCAAAGTGAATGAAAAAAAGACAATTGAGAGATGCCAACACGAAGGTGAAAGAAATATTAGAATTGTCTGACAAGGATGTTAAAGAGGCCACCATAAAAATGCTTTAGTAAACAATTGCAAACATGTTTGAAACAAATGCAGAACTAGAAAGCCTCAATAAAGAATAGAAAGTCTCTCTTGGTCAGTAATGTCTAGGCAAAAAAAAAAAAAAAAAAAAAAAAAAAAAAAAAATTAAATAAATAAGTCTCAGCAAAGAAATAAAAGAACTGGAATACACTATAATCAAAAACGAAAAGCTTAATAGATATGTTCAACAGTAGAATAAAGGGGACAGAAGAAAGAATGAGTTAATCAGAGATAGAACAAAAGAAATGATTCAATCTGAACAAAAAAATAAGACTGAAAAATAACGAACAGAGCATCAGGGATTTGTAGTAGAATAATTAAAGATCTAATATTTGTGTCACCAGAATTAGAGAAGGAAAGGATAATGAAGATGGGGCTGAAAAGTACTTAAAGAAACAATGAGTGAAAATCCCCCTAACTTTAGCAAAAGACAAACCTGGATGTTCAAGAAGCTGAGCAAATCTCAAATAGGATAACCCTAATAAATCCACACCAAGACACATTGTAGTCAAACTTCTGAAAATTAAGACAAAACAAACTCTTGAAAGCAGCCACAGAAAAGTAACGTGTTACTTCTAGGGGGAAAACAATTTGAATGGCAGAAGACTTCTCGTCAGACACCATGGAGGCCAAAGGATGTAACTCAATTTTTCAGGGGCTGAAAAAATAGGACTGTCAATGAAGAATCTCATACCCACTGAAAATATTATTCAAGAAAAAATGAAATCAAGACATTATCAGATGAGGGAAAACTAAGAGAATTTGTTATCAGTTGACCTTTTCTGAAAGAATGGCTAAAAAGGAAGTTATCTAAACAGAAAGGATGTCATTTAAAAAGGAATACAGGAACATTATGAAAGAAGAACACAGTAAGCAAAAAAAAATAGGTGAATACAATAGGCTTTATTCTCCTCTTGACTTTTCTAAATTATGCTGAAGCAAAAATTGTAAGACTGCCTAATATGGTTGTAAATGTATGTAGAGGGAATAAGACAACTATACATGGGGAAGTTAAGGGAAAAAAAGAGGGGATATTGCTATACTACACTCAACTGGGTGAAA
Organism: Rhinopithecus bieti; assembly: GCF_001698545.2. Taxonomy (NCBI): domain Eukaryota; kingdom Metazoa; phylum Chordata; class Mammalia; order Primates; family Cercopithecidae; genus Rhinopithecus; species Rhinopithecus bieti. Next base: position 369,951 of record NW_016805589.1, read on the forward strand.
TCATGACATAAACAGAATATGATAAATTATCTGTATATAATGTGATACCTAGAATAGCCACTAAAAAAGCCATATGATATGCTCAAAAACATTATAGACACATCAAAATCATATCACCTCATAAATCATGTCCTTTGTAGCAACATGGATGCAGCAAGAGGCCATTATCCTAAGGGAACTAACTCAGGAACAGAAGACCAAATACTGCACATTCTCACTTATACTCATTAAACGATGAGTACACATGGGTACAAAGAAGTGAACAATAGATACTAGGGCCTACTTGAGGGTGGAGAGTGTGAGGAGGAGGAGGTAGTCAATTGGACTTTCATTGACCTCTCAACATTGCTAAATTGGGCTTCCATTCCCCCCCCCCCCCATTTTTTCCTAGCAAAATTATAAAAAATACCACTATTGTGAATTTCAAGATAGTATTTTTACAAACACAAGAAAGCCTCATAATACTTTAAGGTCAATGGGGTGACTCAGCCTGTAATCCCAGCAGTTTGGGAGGCCTAGGTGAGTGGATCCCTTGAGAGCAGGAGTTGGAGAACAGAGCAAGACCGTGTCTCAAATTAATAAAAAAAAATTTTTTTGGAACAACTAAACGGTAATAGAAAACCCCAGAATACTCAAAAGGCACACAGCCACAAATCTGTTTATTTAGATTATGCTTCATAAGCCCTGCAAAATCTTAAAACCTCTATTTTGCTTCCAAATAAAACTATTCATCTCACATAACAAATGAGATATGAAGAAAAAAATTCAACTGATCTTCAATTGAATACTTGTCAACCTTAAATTGTGACTGACAAGGTAGCTTGAATTTTTTCTCTATATATTTGCACACTTGGTATGCGCAGCTTTACACAAGGGAAAACAGCAATAGAATTTGAATAAATAACGGAATAAAGGAACAGAAAAAGAAATGATACTGAATAGAATGTCAACATGCTTAATTAAAAGTGCTGTTTTTGTCCAAATATACCTGGATTCTCTTCCGTGAATTTACATTTAAGTAATCAATACACACCAAGTATTATGCTAGTATCTGGAGAACCTGAAACATATTTTACTTGACCAAATCTGAACCCTGATTATGTTTAATTAGGAGAGAGAAGTGGCACTGTCAGACAATACCTCATGTTAGAAAAAAAAATCAGCTCTAGAAAAAAGATGATTCTGAATTTATTTTAAGTAGGTATTTATTTTTAAATTGCTATTTTATGCGAATCTAGGCTTTTCTTGTTTTGGATGTCTTTTTAATATGGTCCTTAACATAACCTACCTAGTGAATTGCACCTATTCAGAAATATTTAATCTACTTTTATCTTCAGTGTTAAAATAATAATTCTTACTCTACTATTTTGCACTTAGTATTCACTAAATAAACTTGAATTAATTCCCACTTGTGTTGATTTATACAGTTCAATTGTAGCTATTTGTACTTGCTTCTTTATGGAAGACCATCTATATAAACAAATATATACACAAAAATATTTTTGTAAATAAAACCGCCTTACTTCCTAAAACACCTTCTGATCGTGATATTATAGGTGTATAGTTTAGGGGAAAATTATCTTGTTTTCATCTTAATAATCCAGTTTCCCTTTGTACATGGTTACATTCACTGGTGAGTTGCCAACTGAGCACTTTTTCTGTTATCAGTCACCTGACCTTACTCTACGCTGAAAATGGAAAAAGAATCAATGCAAAGTAGAAAACTGGGAGAAGCCGAGAAAATCCAAAACAGAATGAAAAGCTGGAAAGAGTAGTTTGCTCCACCTACGCAAACTACTTTCGACAATTATTATTCAGAAAAATAATTTTCTGTACCAGCAGTTCAGCAAGTACACCTTCTTGAAAGTTTTCTATTAAAAACCTTCAATTAACCTGAACCAGCCTCAGGATAATTCTTCCTAGACGCTCCAGCCTGTCTGTTCAACTTATCCAGATTTACTCTCTTTTTTCTCCAATCTTTGCCTGTGCAGACAAACGCACCAGTTCTCAACATCTAGTTTTTTACCTTGCTGCTCCATATCACACGAAACACTCACACGTAATATTTCCACTTCAGAAGCCAGAATATACTTTCAGATGTAACTAGCACAATCAGCCCACGTATACAGTTACTAACCTACCCTTGCAAAGTAACCTACAGAAATACATTAACTGGGTTGTGTAATTTCCTAACTCGGAGTATTTTAATTCAGAAAACGGCCTCAAATTACACTTTACATACTTCCATATGTAAAGTATGTACTTCCTTCCAGAGGGCTCTTCAAATGTATGCATTTTAAAACGATCTTGATGCTACTTGTAGTTTTACCCCTATTCATGCCCCGCCCCCCTTTTTTTTGTCTTAACATGATCAAAACGCTGTGATCCCAGCAAACGAAAGGGCATTCAGATCAGCTGATGAGAGCACTGCAGAACAGTAGCAGCTATCCCATCCCCGGAATGTGCCAGAAATAGCAAAGAAATATTCCAGCCGGGCGCGGTGCTCACGCCTGTAATCTCAGGCCAAGGCGGGCGGATCACAAGGTCAAGAGATCGAGATCATCCTGGCCAACATGGTGAAACCCTGTCTCTACTAAAAATACAAAAATTAGCTGGGCGTGGTGGCGCCCGCTTGTAGGTAGTCCCAGCTACTCGGGAGGCTGAGACAGGAGAATCACTTGAACCCAGGAGGTGGGGGATGCAGTGAGCCGAGATCGTGCCACTGCACTCCAGCCTGGCGACAGAGCGAGACTGCATCTCAAAAAAAAGAGAAAAAGAAAAAAAGAAAATCAGTTGCAGAAGAATACATGCAGTATGATATACATGCTTATAAAGTTCCAAAACAAGCAAAACTAAGCAATATATTGCTTAAGAACATATATATATTTGGTAAGCTATAAAGAAAATAGGGACCTGAGGGGAAGAAAAATCTGAGATGCTAGTTCTGTGGGTGGGATGGGGAAGTATGGACTTGGGGTCCAGAAGGAGCACATCAGAGATGCCAACTGTG